>NW_026705562.1:300000-586585 GCF_029867415.1 Vicia villosa | reverse complement strand
CTTCATCTATCTTAATTTTGCTAACTAATGGTCTAGTCTTGTAATAAGCAGGGAAGAATTTATTCAGAGATGGGATATTTTCACCTGGTAATGGACCCATAAAAGCGAGAGATTTTCCAGAAAGTTCAAAGGGAATGATTACCTGGGAAGCGTAAATAGCGCGTATTTCTTCGGTGTTAGGGTTTTGAACGTGCTCTTGTTCCCCAGACCGTGTTGTTGATTGGAGCTTCAGAGCAGGTTGAAGAACATTTGAAGATGAAGCCATAGAGAAATTTCCGATTAAGAGAACGAGATTTTGAAGAGATTAAAGATGTTTGGTTTTCTTTGAAGAAGATGAAGAAATAGGAATGAAAGGTTGTGTAGAAGTGCAAGACCAAGTATTTAAAGGTTTAACGGAAACCCTTTTTAAATCTTTTGGGTAAAATCCAAAGAACACGTGGCGGCTGGTGATTTAATCCAACGGCGGTCGAATAAGAGATAGCTTCACTCCTAGTATGTAGGAGTAATGATCAAGAAGTAAGGTTAAAACGTGGGAATGTAAGTTATGAGAAGACATCTTTGAAAATGACAAGACGTTTCGGAAACAGGGTCATCAATGATTATGACGTTAGTCAGCAGTCTTGGAACTCTCAAAGATCAATAAAGAACGAAATCTTATAATGACAAGAAACGCCTATTTCTGTTGACTCTCGAAACAGGCATTTATTGGGGGCAATTTGTTAGCTGAAGATTTCGTTTTGAAGTATTTACCCTTCGAAGAGGTAGAAAATCGAAGGAAAGATGGTTACTGATGGCCATCCCTTAAAAATAAAAGAATGACTACTGATGGTCATGATTCGAGAGTAAATATTTCTAAGTTCACTATGAAGATAATGAATACTGAAAGCTAGTGAAAAGTATGTGTCTTCGGGGACTTAGACGAATTTGTAAATATATTCAAGTATTACTACTTAGCGTGTTTTTTCGTAGTGTTTGTTTAATACACTGCCACGCGTCGAAGACGGACTCAGGCGGGAAGATTTGAAATTCGAAGACGGTTTCGTAACTGTCCAAGTAACAGATGGCATCGCTAGGAGTTTTTATGAGAAACGTGGCAGCAGATTAGTATAAGACCGTTAAGGTCGAAACTAGTATAAATAGGAGTTTTAATGTTAGGATTCCGTGTGTTCATTTTGTACAAATCACTCACATATTTACTCAAGTATCAAGCGTTAAGAGAAAGAGTTCGCTGAGAAAATGTACGTATGACACCACCATTTTAATACATGTGTATTATCTTTTGTTTTTATCTTCCAGAATTACTGCATTTCGTTTACTTCTTGCCATTTACATTTCTGTATCTTTACTTTAACGTCATTTACTTTCGAATTACTTTCATGCTATTTACTTTCAAAGTCTTTTACATTTCTGCAGTTTAAGATTCTTTACGTTTCAATAGTCCTTTTAATTTTCTATGTTATGTTACTTATCTTTCCATTGAAGTCACATTTATATATAACAAAGTGATTGTCAGGACTATTTGTTCTTTAATCGAACAACGCTTATTGAAGAAGACAAATAATGAATATAGTTCGAATAAACATTGATAACAATCTTCTTGACTATGTGTCCTAGGATCAATCTAGTCGATCCTGCAAGTAACCAAATCATATTTATTATAGTTTGGAAGACTAGCGGTTGTTTACCGGAAATCACCGTAAACAGTGCTTTGTTTGTTTATTTTCTTTTTTTCTTTTTGGTGCTCGATGGTTCCTCTGTGATGAGATAAAGTCCTAACCCGGACTTTGGTGAGTAACTTGAGATAGGAGGTGGTAAGACCAATAGTCGCATGTCTGGAGCAATCCTTACCATGAGCGTCATATGGTGGAACCCCAATCAGTGGAGGCCTCATGGAAGGTAGTAGAGGTTGTTACGAACCATCGTGATAACGCTATTACTTTCAATAGTGAGTGTCCGTAGAAGCTGAATGGCCTAGAACCTTTTTAACACATCTAAGCCTTTTTAGGATGTAGTGCAGAAACAAGATCAAGTACCAATTTGAGCTTGTTGTCATGCGATACTATGCTCAGACGAGGTCTTTTTAGGCATATTATTGGCGCCCATGAGCAATTGTGCGTGCCGGTAATATCCGATAGAAGATTGAAAACTCTGGGAACCTTTGTAGAACCCGATCGGCAGGTACAAAATTCCTTAGATCATACCTTTTGGGATGGTTAGACCCATGGCTCCATGCTCGTGACGTCGAACCTTTGAACTATGATCTTATGTGACCTTGCATGCTCTTGATTGTGATTGATGCACAAACCATGCATTCATGCATTCATAAAAATGTCTTTCACAATTGGTTTTCAAGGAACTTAGAGGTCTTTCCTTGTAAACATCTTAAGTTTCATCAAACTCAATGGATCTTGGGTGTTGATGGGGTGAAAACTCTAATCCACCAAAATGGATGATTGATTTTGATGATAACTTAATCGAAGCTTTAGTCCAATGTTGAGTGTTTTCAAGTTAATATCTTAAGTTCCTTGAAACTCAAAAATAAAAAAACAAAAAAACAAATCATCTGCATTGCATGCATCATTCTGCATTTGGTCCTGCTTTCTAAAGAAATTCTCCAGAGCCTTATTTCCTTTCTCCTGGTATCATCAGTACAACACTCTTGCTAAGAAGAAATGGAAAGCATCAAACAAGAGATTCTTGAGCTCCGTGAAGAGGTGGTTACTTTGAAGGCTGGTATGGAGCATCTGACTACTCTGGTTGAGGCTCTAGTTGCTGCCCAAGTCAATCCTCCTATGATGGAAGAAAGGATGGCAAAGGTCTTTCTTGAAACTCTGAACTCGTTCTTTCCCAAGGGGACAGTAGTCAGTACACCTGCTGACTTCCACAGGGAGGTGGATATGAAAGCGCTTCAAGAAAAGGATGTCCGAAAGGAATGTTTGTTTGATGAAGGTAACTCAGCTGGTAGTGTGAAGAAGTTTGGTAATGACTTTTCAAAGAAGATAACCAGGGGAGGAAACAATCATCATCAACATCAGCATGTTTCCTATGTCATTCCTGTATCCAATTCAGTTCATGCAGTCCCAGATTATCAGCAGAGCACTCGTCAACAAGATTCTCCACCGAACGAGCAAAATCAACCTCAAAAGGGGAATTTTGATCCTATCCCCATGACTTACGCAGAATTGTTCCCTGCTCTAATTCATAAGAATTTGGTTCAGACAAGGTCACCACCTCCAATTCCAGAGAAGATTCCTTGGTGGTACAATACTAATGTCACTTGTGCTTTTCATCAGAATGCTCCTGGACATGACTTAGATAATTGTTGGCCTCTAAAAAATGAAGTTCAAAGATTAATCCATGCTGGTATTTTGACTTTCCAAGATGTTGGTTATGATGTTCAAGCCAATTCTTTGCCAAAACATGATTGAATCACTATTGATGGTAGCCTGAAGCTCGAAAGATGTTTCGTTCAGCATATGCCCAGATGGAGAGAGTTTTTCTCAGTTTTTAGTATTCTTATTGATTTCCATTTGTAATATTTCTTGTTTTTCAATGCATTGTTTGCATGTAGAAACTTGTTTATTTTTGAATGTTAATGCTAACACAATAATAATGTTTGTCTTGAAGTAATTCATTCGTTTCACTCATGTTTATTTGTTTTTATGCATTATGATACCAATTGCTTTTGCCAAACTCTTGCTTATGCAAAGATTGGAGGGAGGATGATGATCTGAAAACGCAAAATTTCTGGTTGTATGCTTTTGAATAAGGCCTTGCTGATGATGTACAGGCATTGTTTCAAATTCCCAAACACCGGAGATATAAGGAAGATAATCCCTTGTTAACCCCTTTGAGCCTTGAAGTAGGAGTTTCTTTTCTAAACGAAAAAACCCTAATTTTTAACCTGGGGCAGGGTAGTCTTCAGTTAATTTGACCAAGTGTTCAGATTTTAAAAAGGATTGTGCATCCCAAGGTCAAGCACGTCATATCCACATCAAAGGATGGATCATGGGAAACCACAATGGTTATTCCCCGCGTATGAAAAGGCATGGAAATGTGAAACCACAATGGTTATCCTCCACCCGCCAAAGAATGAGGCAGTCACAACCCTCTCAACAAGTCAAGACAAAGTCAATGTCACACGATTTGTTCAAATCAAAAGAATGAAAAAAAATGAAAAAAAAAGAAAGAAAGAAGAAGAAAAAGCTCGCTAAGTCAAAAACTTGAAAACAAGTGACTTAGGCAAAAGTTAGAGCATCCCGCTGGACGACCAATGCAAAAGAATCAGTCCAGGCAAAAGTTAGGGAAAATAAAAAAAAAAAGAGAAAAGAGTGAAAAGTGAAAAGAAAGGACTACAAAGCAAAAGTCCTCAAAAATGAACAAATCTGTGTGAATACAAAAATGAAGACAAAAGAGGTGACTGCTACTCCACGAAAGCCTCATCAGGTCCTTAATGGCACAAAATCCTTTTGAGAGATGAATACTTGTGTTAAGTTAACTGAACATAGGACTGGAGAACATCACGAAGATGGGGTGGGCTAAATAAACTTTGAGCCTAAAATCTTTTTTTCTGAAAAACCGTGAACCAGGCCACGTTATAACCCTCAAAAGTCCTAATTGAAGCAGGGTTTATTTCGAAAGCATGCTTAAAACAAGAAAGTGTTCCTGACTCCTATCGGTTATGCTGAAAGCTTGTGCTGGTATCATATGCATAAAAAAAAAATCAATGTCATACCTAACTAGTGATTCATTCACAAGGTTTTGTGACATCTTTTTAATGAAACTTCAAGACTTACATAATTGTTGCATTTTCATTATCATTCTCAGAATAAACATTTTTCTGCTTGTAAACATTTGTTTGACATCCAGGAAGTTTACATCTGATCATCATTAGAAAACTAAAACATTGCCAGGGGCATGTTGCTTTCCCAGTATAATGCTTTTGCAAGTTTGATTACCATCATGGGGCAAAGCTCGAAGACTTTGTCGAGTAAAAGAATGTGCCAAGTTTAGTCAATCTGGGGCAGCTACGTCGAGATTTGACAAATCTCAAAAACAAAATCTGTTGATCTGGGGCAGATTATTCCAAGTCTTCATGACGCCAAGGGTCTCTGTGAACCTTTTTGAGGTAGTTTCCTCTCATAGACTATGTAGTCGGGAGCAAGTTTTGAATCAGAAGTTACTTTGATCACCTCATTAGCCTGAAGTACAAAGGTTGTTTCCATGATCAATCCAGAGTATGTCACCCTCTACCAAGAAGCTTTGAGACCACGGTTGACTGTTGGGTTTTCTTTCTCACCTTGTGTTGAGTTTTGAACTAAAATCCCCCGCATGTTAACTTGTTTGCTTTGATGTTAACTTCTTATTTCCTCTGCAAGTTCAGAATGGAGATTTTCTCCAAAGAAATTTTCTCTGATTCCCCCTAATAGAGCTTGATGTGTTGTCCAACCTTTTTTGATAAGAAGAAGATTATTCGTAAATTCCTCGCAGAAATTGATAACCCCCACTGAGTTTGTTCTTCATGGAAGAATTTTTCTTCAGTGTTCCTCCTCAGCTCATTTGTCAGGATGGAATTAATCCCCAGTTGAGTTTATTCCTCAAGGGGCAAAGCTTTGTTTGATCGTTTCTATCCAGCTTGTTCTTGGAGTTGAACTTTGGTCTCTTACAATACTATTTTGAACCTCTCTAGGCTGGGAAACCTAGATTGAGAAGGCATTTATTTTGCACCTCTTGAGGATTATGATTTCCTCTATAATGGAGAACTTGTTTGTGATTGATGTTCCTATCATATATCGAAAGATTTATTTTCCAGCAGTGATGTTATTGCACTCCCTTGGAATTTGTGCTTGAAAGCAAGGGGCAGGTTTTGACTTTGAGCAACTTGTGTTATCCCCATCATGTTTTGGTTGACAACAAATTGAAGCCTCTTTATTTGAGCAAGTTTGTGCGTCTCCACATATCAATCTTATCTTCAAATCAAGTGATAATCTCTCATACTTTATGAACTTCTTGATTTCAAATGGAAGAAGCTCAACGAATGGCAGTCTCTTTCAGCAGAAGACAGTTCGTTCCGCTTGAGGATTTCTCGACAGGGTCGGCAAATGGCAGTCTCTTTCAGCAAAAGACAGTTTGTTTCCCTTTGAGATAACGGATGGCAGTCTTCTTCATGAAGACAGTTCGTTTAAGAATTCTTATTTTAAAGTCAGCAAATGGCAGTCTCCTCCATTAGAAGACAGTTTGCTCACTTTTTCCTAAGATGGGTCAACGAATGGCAGTCTCTTTCAGCAGAAGACAGTTCGTTCCGCTTAAGGATTTCTCGACAAGGTCGGCAAATGGCAGTCTCTTTCAGCAGAAGACAGTTTGTTCCCTTTGAGATAACGGATGGCAGTCTTCTTCATGAAGACAGTTCGTTTAAGAATTCTTATTTTAAAGTCAGCAAATGGTGGTCTCCTTCATTAGAAGACAGTTTGCTCACTTTTTCCTAAGATGGGTCAACGAATGGCAGTCTCTTTCAGCAGAAGACAGTTCGTTCCGCTTAAGGATTTCTCGACAGGGTCGGCAAATGGCAGTCTCTTTCAGCAGAAGATAGTTTGTTCCCTTTGAGGTAACGGATGGCAGTCTTCTTCAGAAGACAGTTCATTTAAGAATTCTAATTTTAAAGTCAGCAAATGGCAGTCTCCTCCATTAGAAGACAGTTTGCTCACTTTTTCCTAAGATGGGTCAACGAATGGCAGTCTCTTTCAGCAGAAGACAGTTCGTCCCGCTTAAGGATTTCTCGACAGGGTCGGCAAATGGCAGTCTCTTTCAACAGAAGACAGTTTGTTCCCTTTGAGATAACGAATGGCAGCCTTCTTCACGAAGACAGTTCGTTTTGCTTAAAGATTCCTCAGCAAAGTCAGCAAATGGTAAGTCGCTTCAGTGTAAGTGACAGTTTGCATCCAGTTCCTTTTCTCAAGCCATGTCCTTGATTAAAGAAGAAGTTGATCCCTATTCTCGGCGGCAACTCATTGTTCTCAGCAGCTTATCGTCAACCATTGAGGCGGTAATTCAATTTTCTTCTACCTTCAACTATTGAGTTGGTAGCTTATCGTCAACCATTGAGGCGGTAATTCAATTTTCTTCTACCTTCAACTATTGAGTTGGTAGCTTATCGTCAACCATTGAGGCGGTAATTCAATTTTCTTCTACCTTCAACTATTGAGTAAGAGGATGGTCCATGAATCAAAATCTTATCGTCAGTGGTACGGCGGTACATATCTTCATATCATCAGTGGTACGATGGTGTGTTTTCTGTTGACGGAAGATTGGAATTCTGATTCAGGATGCGTACTTTCTCATCCCTAGTGAAAGAGGATACCCCATTTTCTCACCTCCAGCGAAAGGTGATGCTTTAACCTCTTTGGTGCAAAATGTTTTCCCCAGAAAAGTTTCTTTTCCCACCAAAGTTTCGTTTCTCCAACAAAGTCTTGTTTCCCCATTGGAGTTCTTCTAGCAAGACATTTGTTTTCCCCAGTGGAGTTCCTTTTACTCCCCAATGTTGTCATGTTTCATCATCATCATATGCATTCATTAAACATTGCATTGCATCTTAGGATCAAAAATTGTGTTTTATATATTTAAGTCTCTTCGATTTTGTCAAAACGAAGATTTCCAATCATCGTATCTCCAAATCGAAGAAACTTAAATAGGGGCATCTGTCATACCCCAATTTTTGACCCTAAGATCCTATATCATTCATATCTCAATCACTAATCAAGAGCTTCACTTGGAGGTTTGTTTAGGGTGTTGCACTCACCTCATCAAAAAGAGGGACCATCAAGCACCAATGATTGTTTATCTTTTATGCATATTATACTAACCCAAATACCAAAAATATTGCTTTGTTTCTTTGTAGGCTTTTGTTTTGTAGGTACCAAGCCAAGACATGCAATAAACAAGGCATTTTTCACATTTTTGACTGATGAAATCGATTTCCCTACTGGGTAAATCGATTTCCCTGCAGCAATCTTCAACAAAATCACATTCTGGACAGCATGAAATCGATTTCCCTCCTGGGTAAATCGATTTCCCTAGTGTATTTTGCGCCAATTTCTCTTCTGGAACAGAGTGAAATCGATTTCACTCCTGGGGAAATCGATTTCCTTAAGGCGAAATTCAAAAAATATAAGGAGGGAAGCTTGACATCATTTTGGCACCTTTTTCTTTGATTATTTTTTATCATTTTACCAATTTTCCACCTCATCAAAATTAACCCCTTCATTAAACCCACTTAAACCCCATTTTACCACTTTTTACCATTTAATTGCCACTTTAATCACCAATTAAACACAAGCTAATTACCAAATGCAAAAAGACCAAACTACCACTACTCTTGCTCTCATCCTATAAATAGAGCCCACTACTCTCTCATTTCTCAAGCTTTGAGAGCCAAAAAACCCCTTGCAATTTCTCTCCTCATCCCTACCAAATTCACCAAAGCTCTTTGTTCTTTCATAAAGTTTGTGAGTCACACCTTGAACCTCACAAACTTTGAGCTAAACCACCATCTATTTCACTCTTTTTTCTTCAATTGTTGAGAGATCAAGATTTGTGTTGGTGATTCTTGAAGTAGATCTAAGTTTTGTTCAAGATTTGGTAATTTTCTTCATCTTTATTCATCCATCATAATGTGATTCTTTTGTGCTTATGTGTGATGCATCTTTGATGCTATATTGGTCCTATTTGATGGTGAATTGATGGAAAATTCGTGCTCTAATTGATGTGTGATCATAAGGTGTTTGTATGTTTGCTTAAGTCAAGTTTTATGCCTCCTAATGCTGATTTTTTGAATGCTGTGTGCAGGAAATCGATTTCCCTCTGTAGGAAATCGATTTCCACCTTATTTTTTTTCAAAATTTGAACTCCGCACTCATGAAATCGATTTCCTACAGAGGTAAATCGATTTCCTGCTGGCAGAATGTGTTTTTTTGCCTTTTTTATGCTTGTTTTGGCTTCCTACTTCCTCCACTTCATTAATATCATTGGATCTAGGGTGTTGATAGGTTTGAAATGACCTAATCCACCAAAATGGATGAATGATATTAATGATAGTGTGAGTTGATTATCTTTTATGTTTTCATTCTTATTTTCATCTTACTTTCTTTTGATCGATGAAAGTCTTGACATCTTGAGAATTCTATGGATTCTTGATGAAGACTAGATCAATTTGTTTTCATTCTTATCTTTTCATCTTATTTCCTTTTGATCGATGAAAGTCTTAACATCTTGAGAATTCTATGGATTCTTGATAAAGACTAGATCAATTTATGTTTCCATTCTTATCTCTTTCTTCTTGTTTTCTTTTGATCGATGAAAGTCTTAATATCTTGAGAATTCTATGGATTCTTGATAAAGGCTAGATCATTTCTTCTTCTCCTTCTTATTTCTTTTGATTGATGATCTTGATACATGGAGAATTCTCCTACATTTGTCCCGACTCGATAAAAGATCAAATATGGAAGAGAATTATATGCGGTTGATTTATGACTTATGGAAATTTATCGTGTAGTCGCTATGATTTTATCAAGCTTCTGATAAGTTTCCATTGACCTTAAATCCGAGTACATCATTCACTCACCATCGATCTTCATTACTAACTTTGATAACATACTTGACAAGTTTCAAGATGGTTATCTTTAACATCTAACAACTAACTTTAATTTCCGCAATTTATTATACCGCTCTTTATATTTCTCGCTTTATCGCTTTATTTTATCATTTCATCATATTTACATTCCGCCATTTTCTCTTTGTCCATTTGGACGTTTATAATTCCGCTATTTTCTCTTTGTCCACTTGGACATATGTTTATGCTTCCGCTATTTTCCTTTTGTCCACTTGGACCATACTTTACTTTTATGCTAAAACACTAATAAACAACAAAAATCTAAAAAACACATAAGGCTCTCTTTTGGACTAGTGGTTACTATCCCTAGCATTTTGGAGATTTGGACTTATGGACTTAGTACCTCTGGACTCTTATTCTGTTATTACTCTGCTGTTATTCTGTCTGTCTGGCATTGGATTGTTGTCTGTTTGTATGTGCAGGTATTTCCTTGAAAGCCCTTGATGGTTAATTCCAAGGCATTGAGATAAGGATTTTACCCGAAAACAGCCGTTACTCTGCCCGATTTTCGTCAGAATTTTAATGTGCTTAATGCAAAATGGTGCTAAGACAATAAGTTCATCTGGATCCCCAAGTGATAATGTTGGTTTAGTATTGATATTCCAAAGGAAGGGAAATCTACCTTGACTCATACTGTCAAGTGTTGGCTTCTTCTTCGGTTAGACCGTTCTTTTCCTTAGCTTTTATTTTACGCAATAGGATAGCCTCTTCATCTCCTCCCCTTCTTAAATTTTCAAAATCTTCTCCCTTTTTCAAAAACCTTCTTATGTTTGCAATCTTTTCAAAACCTTTTTCTTACAAAATATCTTTCGCCCTTAGTGGCTTTTCTTCAAAAGTTTAGACACCGTTAATTGTCGAAACGAGTGGTTCTACCCCACGATTTTGAAATTGATTGATAATAACGAGATCTTTTCCGCGTGAGAGAGCTAGTGGCATACTCGTTGATTTTATCCGAGTTGGAGCCCTTCTTTCATTTGCGATGCAAAGAACTTGTTTGTTCTCATGCTCAAGATCAATGGCTGAGTATTTCTCTCTAACGACAACAAAGTGTTTATTCGTTTTTTTTTAAAATGTTTTTTTTCCCAAAAAAGCGGAACTACATTAGCTCTGACTTCTCCATTGCACCGAGGAGGTATGTAGGCCCAAAGCTAAACGCTTTGCCGAGCTTATTTTAAAAATAAAACAAACCCTTTTTTAGCACACACACAACACAGATTTTCAAAAAGGTGCCCGTGGAGTACCACGGATATGAGGGGTGCTTTAAACCTTCCCCTCATATAATCAACACCCGTACCTGAGATCTCTTTCTTGTTTTAAAAACAAAACTTTGGGTTTTACGTTCTTTTCCCTTTTCCTTTGAAAAAAATAAAGCGTGGTGGCGATTTCAAACGGAATATTGATTCGAGTCAATCCCATGGCTTCGATATCAGATTTTCCCCGCTACAACGGGCAAGCAGAGATCTCAAACAGAGCAATCAAGAATATTTTAGAGAAGACTGTGTCAGAATCCCGAAAAGACTGGTCGGTAAGAATTGATGATGCCTTGTGGGCCTATAGAACAGCATACAAAGCACCGACTGGTGCATCTCCGTTTCAAATGGTTTATGGTAAAGCATGTCACCTCCCGGTAGAGGTGGAACACAAAGCATTATGGGCCTTACGATTCTTCAATAGAGATGATAGCTTGGCTTATAAGAAAAGGAACAATCAAATCCATGAGCTTGAGGATTTCAGGTACCTAGCATATGAATCTAATAAGATGTACAAATAAAATATGAAAAGATATCACGACAAGAGAATCAAGAAGAAAGAGTTCAAAGTGGGAGACCTTGTTCTACTATTCAACTCTAGACTCAAGCTTTTCCCAGGGAAACTAAAGTCTAAATGGTCAGGACCGTTCTTAATCAAGGAAGTCAAATCATATGGTGTTATTACTATTGAGGATAGTAAGACTAAAGAAAGCTGGATCGTTAATGTAGAACGGTTAAAGAACTACCTTGGGGGAGAATTTGATAGAGAAGTGTGCACAATCTCATTTTTTAGCACATAAGAGAAAGATCTCAACCGTCGAGCCATGCGACGTTAAACGAAGCGCTTGTTGGGAGGCAACCCAATGGAGTAAGTTCTTTTGTTTTTCCTTTATTATTTTTATGTATCATCCTATCTTCGCAAATAAGTTTTGATTCGCAAAACTGCTCTATGAGTACAATAGGCGCGCTGCGAGGCCAAACAGACAGTTTGGCGCGCCGCGTGGGCAAAGGTGCACGCCGCAAAGCCAAACAGAGAGTTTGGCGCGCCTCGGGTGTAACTAGACGAGGCGCGGCAGTATGAAATTCAGCACTAGTGAATTTGCTGCACCTAAGGTGAGAAGTCTCCCGTCCCGGGAAAGCTAAGGCACATATTATGGTTGGCTGGAATCCAACCTTTGTCTAGTAAGGGGGGGGGTGCAGGTGCTGAAACCAATAACCCAGCACAAGAGAAAGCGGATGAGATTGATTCTAGGTTTGCTAACGGATATGATGATATTGTTTGCTTATTGTTGATCTTGTTTTTGCAAATTATTTTATTTTATTTTATTTATGCTGTTCCCAATTTAGAGTGAGTAGTCCTGAAAACGCAAAGAAAATCTCAAGCAAAGTACCAACAATGGAGCAACATGTATGAAAGTGGTAGTGAGTGAATGTTCAAAATTTCAGTTTTCACTTTCTTTTTCAATAAGTATCAAGTCAGGTATGAATTTTCAAACTCAAACTTCTACTGTGTGCATGAAACGTAGGTTGTTAGAAATACTTGGCAGAAGTTCTTTATGGTACACTATTTCTGTTGGATCGGCTTAGCCTTAACCATTGTGAGGAAAGCTTTCCATTGTTTACTATATGCAGGAGACCATCGATTATTTTGACTTGTTTGTATCATGCTAAACCATCTGTGGCATCGTTTGTGGAAATCTGTGGAAGTGATTTAGGCATTTGTTTGAATCTGAGAGTTTCTTTGAGCCGATTCCATCTTAAAACTTATTTTCTTCTGTGAGAGTGTGATCCTTTTCTAACCATTCTTTGAGCCTTAGGTCAAGGTAAATTTCATCATATGCACCAAGGAAAAACCTGGTGAGTTTTGATCTCAATAAATTTTTTTGTTGTGGACCATCAACCATAAAATTTGGTGATGTGTTTTCTCTTTGACCTTCATAGAAAGTAGGGGAGCATTCATATAATCTAAATATAGGTTGATCTCCAAGTTTGGGAGAGTCATAATCAAAATAAGAGTAAGTTTGTAGGTGGTAATTTGCAAAGAACGAAAGAAATTCGTAGCTCGAAAAAAAAAAAGAGAGAACAAAAGAAAAACAATGTTTGAAAGAAAACAATTGTTGAAAATAAAAAGAGAAACATCGAGCTACGAATGAAAAAGAAGAAGGGGTGAAAAAAGTTGAAGGTATAAAGGAAAAGGAAAGGAGTTATAATTCGGATGCTTCCCTAGAATAGGAACAACCCTCGTTTGTCTTCTTTTCTTTGAATCTAAAACCATATTACAACCCTGGAAAGACCTTCTGATTCTCAGATTCCACAGGAATTGATGCTAACAATATGGTGAACGTATGATATGGATTTTTGTTGATTTAATTGTACGGATGAGTGTTTAACCCTTCTATTATTCATCAGACTTTTTGATGTGAGTGATTAGTGCTGATTCAATTGCAATTGTGTAGTGTTTTGAACTTCTGGAGGTAATTTTCTTTCAAAATCTGTTTCATGTATATGTTCTAAGTTTGCAGGGAGATGAGGAGTATCCGATTTGGTTGCTGAATTGAGCCACTTGAAAAACCTTTTTGAAAAACTTGTGCATGATTGTTGGTATGTTTTGTTGAGGTAAGTAATTTTGTTTAGGGACAAACAAAACTCTAAGTTGGGGAGAGTTTGTTAGGAGTGAATTAATGGTAATTTCATGTGTTAAATTAACTACCTTTTGAGCTAAAAGTTAATATATCTTGTGAATTTTACGGATTTTATAGTTAGAATTGAACTTTCGAGGTTCGATGTTAATTGTAGAATGACTTGCGTCACTTTGGGTGTTATTTGTGTAGATATTGAAGTTAAGAAGCAAAGACGAAGGAACACGCAAGCGTAGAAGTTCTGAAGAAGTGGAATCACAAAGAATTGAGTTAAAGCAAGTGGCGAGCCGCGCCAAATCAGAGGCGAGGCGCGCGAAACCCTTCTGTCTTGGGTTCGCGCCGCGCCAGCCCGTGTCACGCCGCGGTGACTACGTTATAAAGAAAAAGGCTATAAATACAAGCCCTAATCTTCATTAACCAGAACTTTTGATAACTGTTAGAGGAGAGACTTTTATGAGCGAAATTCATAGAGCAATCCTAATCCAGAATAGCAAACAACATCCGACGGAGAATTCAACATCAATTGAAGACATTCCCTTGATGAAGATGAATCCATCCATGAAACCTTGTTTGTTCTTCATGTCTATGGAGAGCTAAATCCTTCTTGTTGAGTTTAAGGTAGTAGTTAACTTATGAATATACAATACCGTTGATTAATTCTTATGAACATTTGTTTGAATTTATTGTCAATAAGAAACCTTGTTTTTATCTTAAATCATTGTGGAGTCTTTGATCGAAAGAAAGGATTCTAACTTTTGCCCTAGGTTACTATATTGATTCAATCCTAATTTGCAGAGATGGAATTGTGATTGGGTTTTCATAATTATCGTTCTTCATTACTATTATCGATATTGATATTTGGAGAGATCGAATCTCATACCGGTAAAAGTTTATCTAATTTGATTTGCAGACATGAAATCATATTTGAGGATAAGTGAAGATAATAATTCAAATGATTGTTCGAATAAGGATTAATTAATAAATTGTATAGGAATAGGTTGATGAACCCTAGAACTCAACATATTCGTTTACCATTATTAATCATCTTTAAACTTTTTATCAGTCAATTATTATTCTGTTAGATGCAATTTGAGAATAAACAAACAAACTCAACTATTTTTCTCACTCAAAATAAACAACTATAGAACGGCAGTAATATTAAACCAATCTCTGTGGATACGATATATACCGAAAATATTTATCCAAAAATACTTTCAACACTCTTTCGGGAGATGGGGTTCCGTGTGACTTTCACTGAGTTCCAGATGGCTGTTTTTAACCACCTGGAGGTGGCCCCTGCCCAGCTTCACCCTTATTCGATCGCTTTCATTCGGGCGTTCGAGCTGGTCTGCTCCCACCTGAAGATAGGGGCGATAATTCCTCTATTCTTTTATATATTTTGTGTGCAACGCACGATGAGGGAAGGCCGTTTCGAATGGGTATTGTTGAAACAATCTAGGAAGATTTTTAAGTCTTACTCGGATTCCTTGAAAAACTATAAGCCCCGCTTCTTCCTCATCCGTCCTCAATCCCGGGAGGCCCGTGATAGTGTCTTTGCTCGGGTTCCGACCGTGGATGTCAATGGTCGTCCGGTGCTTAATGATATTGAGGAGCCTGTCACTACTCGGAGGCATAAGTTTAATTTTTTCTGGTCTCGGGATCATTTCGAGTATGGTACCGACCAGTACATCATCAAACTCTCTGATTTGGATGAGGATGCTCGGGGGGATTATGCCCTCCTCCAGAACTTCGTGCAGGGCCTTCCCACGGTCGCGAAGGTGGATCGTTCGGGGAAGCCTGTTGTTGATGAAGATGGGGATATCGTCAGGGAACCGGGCGTGATTAGTATAAAGGAACTTCTGGCCAATGGGACGGATGAGGGTGCATTTGCCTATCTGGGTATCTGCCCCTCCCCCTTTCTTTCGTTTTGTTATTTTAACTTGTTATTTTGGTAGTTTTGGGTAGTGATCTTATGGCGGGATAATTCTCATGCTTTTCGTGTATTTTTCTTTGCAGAATCAATGGATCGGGCGTGTCATGATCGGATGCTCAGACAGGCGAGCAAGGCCAATGGGATTGTCAAGAAGAGTGTTGGTCCGAGGTTGGCTGCCATGCAGAGTTCTCCGGTGGCAGGCTCGGGAACTTCCTCATCCTCCCCAGCTGCAGTTGGTTCTCTGTTGTGAGCTTCTGACCAGGGTGAATCCATGAGGCCGGTCACGGTGCTTCCTTCTCCCCTTCGTCAGCAGCCGGATCCGAATGCACTGGTTCGTCACAAGCGACAGAGGGTTGAGGCCGTGGATTTGACCCAGGAGGAGGTCGGCGATATCTTCACCATCCCTTCATGCTTCCTCCAACCCCGGTTCTTTGAGGGAGGGCCCTCTTTGACCATTCCTCGTGCTGAGTCCCTTCATATCGAGGGTTTGGAGCCCTCTGTTCGTCAAAGGTTCCTGGTGCAAGATGCTTCAGCCGTGGTCCGGGTCCTCGAGCTGGCTACTCTTTACGCTCGTTCAGTGCCCTTGTCTGCGGAAGTAGTGAGGCTGCTCGAGGAGGACGTTAAGGTGAAGACGTCTGCTCTGGCGGATCAAGACTAGATGCTGAAGGAGCATGGTGAGGAAGTACAGATGGAAGAAGGTGTATGATGGTTTTTCTGTGTTTAAGTGTTTGGCCTGTGAGCCTTTGTTTTGTACTGCTATTCTAGAGGGTATGCCCCCCGTTTTGATTTTGTAAGTATATTACCAGCTCGGTCTTTATGGCCGTAGTTTGGCATATTTTTGGGCTTTTTGCCCGTTTTAATTAAGGAATACTTAGTTTTTAACGTTTATTGTTTGATGTGCCTGTTTCTTGGTGTCGTTGTGCATGTGTTTTGACTCTTTGGACAGTGTGACGTTGGTTTCCAACGTCTGTCCTTTAATTACTTTTTCCGTTTCCCAAGCGTTTCTATCCCTTTTCTTCTTCTATAAAAGGAGGTCTCATGGACCTTTCCTTCTTCATTTTTGCGTAGGGATGGGTGGTGCTAAGGGAGGAAAGGTGTCTTCAACCTCATGTTCTCGTGGAGTGAAGGAGGTGAAGGAGAAGAAGAATGTCTCGACCGGATATGTTTCTTGTCGTCGGGAGGCTCGGGGTTTGGACGCGCAGGCTCAGTCTTCAGGTGTGAGAGTCGCGGTTAATGTTGACGGTTCTGAGACTGAGTAGGACGAGGATTGGTATCAGTATCACCATTCAGAGGAGTTCGCCCGTCGGGAAGAATAATGCGTTTTTCTTTTATTTGATGTGTACTTTGTAATTCTTGTGGATGATGAATAAAGTATCGTTGTTGTGCTTTTTCGCGTGTATGTTTTTTTTGTTTAATTGGAAGATTTTCTCTACTGTAATGTATCGATCGCCCAGTGTGTGGAACTGTGGTCGATTGTCGGGGTCATGTGCCTGGCGAGGGTGAGTCTCGGGTCTCGTTGTACTGAGTTCCGAGCCTCATGGCGTGAACGTTCCCCTCGCGAGCGGGGTGCTCTGCCGTCATGGTACTTGCTTACAACGGGAGTGCTCGGTATTCATGCCCCTCGAAGGACAAGGAGTTTGCTCGATTAAGAGAGCAGACTTCTGTCTTTTCGTCTCATTTCTTTAGGTGCTCGGCAAGTACCCGGGCCGCACTTGTGTTTTAGTTGTAATATTGCTTGAGTTTTTCGGCGTTCCAAGGTCGAGCGAGTTCTTCCCCTTGTAAGTTCTCTAAGTAGTATGCCCCATTTTCGGTCTTTGCTCGGACGCGATAGGGGCCCTCCCAGTTTGCGGCCAGTTTACCTTCCCGGGAGTCCTTGTGATTTCTTTTGAGCACTAGGCTGTCTACCTCGAATTCTTGTTTAATGACCTTTGCGTCGTGTCTTAGGGCAATTTTTTTTTTAGTGAAGCTTCGCGCATAGCGGCCCCTGTTCGAATTTCTTCAACCAGGTCGAGCTCTTCTCTAATCGCCTCGAGGTTGCCTTTTGTTTCGAGGGGTTCCTCGGTGCACGTAGTGGGCACATGCACTTCGACGGGGATCACGACTTTCGTCCCGTAAGTAAGGCGAAAAGGAGTCTCCCCGATTGTGGAATGGGGGGTGGTGCGGTAGGCCCAGAGGACGTTGTGTAGCTCCTCGATCCACCCCTTTTTGATTTCGTCCAGTCTTCTTTTGATGCTCCTTAGAATTACTCTGTTGGCGGCTCCGTCCTGTCCATTCGTCTGGGGGTGTTCGACTGACGCGAAGTGCTGCTTAGTTCCTAACTTTGTCACGAATTCCTGGAAGCGCCCATCGGTAAACTGGGTGCCGTTGTCAGTGATGATAGCCAGGGGTATTTCGAACTGGGTGAGGATGTTCCTTTTCTAGAAACGTAGTACGTTTAAAGACGTGATTTTGGCCAATGGTTCGGCTTCGATCCATTTGGTGAAGTAGTCGACTGTGACTATGAGGTATTTGTTTTGATTGCTCCCGGTCACGAATGGGCCGAGGAGGTCCATGCCCCACCACGCAAACGGCCAGGGGGATGAAAAAGACTTGAGTTCGCTGGGGGTGCGAGGTGCATGTCCCCAAAGTGTGGGCACTTGTCACATTTCTTTACGTATTCTTTGATGTCGTGCTGCATGGTGGGCCAATAGTACCCGGCTCGGAGCCCTTTTCTGGCGAGGGATCTCCCCCCTAGGTATTGGGAGTTGATGCCTTCGTATATCTCTCGGAGTATGTGGGGGACGGTGCCCTCGTCGACGCATTTGAGGAGGGGTATGGAGAACCCTTGCCGGTAGAGCCGATCTTCAACTAGGACGTACGAGAAAGCTCCTCTCCTGGTGGTGGAGGCCTCCTTGGGGTCGCTCGGCAGGAGGTTACTCGTGAGATAGTTGTACACGGGGGTCATCCAGCAAGACGCGTCTCCGATCGCGCTGACGAGCGTTAGCCCGTTCAGGGGTTCGGTGCTGGGTCTGGGCAATATTTCTTGGATTACGGACTTATTGCCCCCTTTCTTCCTTGTGCTGGCGAGTTTCGATAGAACGTCTGCTCGGGCGTTATGCTCCCTGGGGATATGTTTTACTGTGGCGTTCTTGAACCGAGCTATCTTTTTGCGCACGAGGCTCAAGTATCCGGTGACATGGTCGCTTTTGACTTGGTATTCTCCAGATATGTGCAAAGCTACCAGTTGAGAGTCGGTGAATACTTTGATCTCCTCGGCGTCCAAGTCGTCGGCGAGGCGTAGCCCTGCGAGTAATACTTCGTATTCTGCTTGGTTGTTGGAGGTTGGAAAGGAGAGTGATAGCGATACTTCTATCAGCGTTCCTTCTCCATTTTCTAAGATGATGCCAGCTCCGCTTCCAAACGGGGTGGAGGCTCCGTCCACGTACAGGGTCCATTTTCGAGCGCTGCATGTCGTCGTGTCTGGGAAGACCATCTCGGCTACGAAGTCTGCTAGGACCTGCTCTTTTAGCGCCTTCCTCCCCTCATACTTTATGTAGAACTCTGAGAGTTCCAGGGACCAGTGGAGCATTCTTCCGGCCATATCGGGGCGACCTAAGAGCTATTTTATGGGTTGTTCGGTGCGTACGACAAGAGTGTTTTCCAAGAAGTAGTGTCTTAGCCTCCTGGCTG
Organism: Vicia villosa; assembly: GCF_029867415.1. NCBI lineage: Eukaryota > Viridiplantae > Streptophyta > Magnoliopsida > Fabales > Fabaceae > Vicia > Vicia villosa. The sequence continues at coordinate 567,430 of NW_026705562.1, read as the reverse complement.
CTGTGATTAGAGCGAGGGCGACTTTCTCGATCTGCTGGTACCTAATTTCTGGGCCTTGGAGCGCTTTGCTCGTAAAATAAATGGGTCTTTGGCTTTTCGGTGTCTCTCTGATGAGAGCGACGCTGACTGCCTCAGTGGCAACAGCCAGATAGAGATAGAGGATTTCTCCGGATTCGGGCCTCGAGAGTACAGGCGGGCGCAAGAGAGCTTGTTTAAGGTGAGTCAGAGCGCGCTCGCATTTGTCCGTCCATTTGAAAGTTGTCTCTTTTCGGAGGAGTTTGAAGAGTGGGAGGGCGTGCTGGGTTGACTTGGCTACGAATCGAGATAGTGATGTGAGCATGCCGTTCAGGGACTGAATGGATTTTTTAGAGTCCGGCGTTGGGAACTCCAAAAAGGCTCTGCACTTATTCGAATTTGCCTCGATCCCCCGTTCGATTAGGTAGAAACCGAGGAATTTTCCTGCTCGGACCCCGAAGGTGCATTTCTCGGGATTGAATCTCATTTTGCATTTTCGGGCTTGTTCAAAGACCTTCTTGAGATGGACGGCATGGTCGATCTCCTTTTGGGATTTGACGATCATGTCGTTCATGTAGACTTCGAGCATGTCATCGATCTCAGCCCGGAATACTTTGTTCATCATTCGTTGGTATGTAGCTCCGACGTTTTTGAGACCGAAGGGCATTACGTTATAGTAGTAGTTGTCCGATTCTGTCATGAAGGCCGTGTATTTTTTGTCTGTTTTCGACATGGGTATTTGGTTGTACCCAGAATACGCGTCCATAAATGATAAAAGTTTGAAACCTGCGGAATTATCGACTAATTTATCTATGCTAGGTAGAGGATAAGCATCTTTAGGGCAAGCCCTATTAAGGTCGGTATAGTCAATGCACATGCGCCATTTTCCATTATATTTTTTCACAAGTACAACATTGGAGAGCCAAGTAGTATACTTGGCTTCCGATATGAAATTGGCCTCTAAGAGATCCCTAACAGCTAGTTCGGCTGCCGCCGTTTTCTCCAGGGACTGCTTTCTTCTCCTCTGGGCGACGACTATGCATGCGGGATCGATCGTCAGGTGGTGGCACACTATTTCTGGATCGAGGCCGGGCATCTCGGCCGCGCTCCACGCGAAGAGGTCGGTGTTCTCTCTAAGGAATGCCTTGAGTTGCCTTTTGGGTAGCTCGGGCAGATTTGTACCGATTTTGACTCCTCTGGTTGGGTCGTTGCCGAGGGCTACCAGTTCGAAGTCCCCGTCGGGGATTGGTCTGAGACCCTCCTCTGGCGTCTTTGTGTTGGCTTTTCCTTCGGATTCTTTGTGGAAGCGGCTATCCAGGTCGATGGTGTATATGCGAGGCATAGGTTTGTTGGGCTCGGGGCCCGCGATGCATGCTATTTTGTCCTGGGCAGCTTTTATGGAGCCGAGTTCTTTGGCGGAGGCTTCGAAATACCTTCTGGTCGCTTTGATGTCGCCATTGAGCGTTGCAACTTGTCCTTTGGCTGTGTAGTACTTGAGCTTGAGATGCACGGTCAAGGGGACTGCGATTAGTTCGGCCAGCGTCGGGCGCCCTAAGATGCACTGGTAGATTGAGGGGTAATCAATGACCAGGAACTGGACTTTGATGGCCCTTGCGGTCTCTGCCGACCCGATCGAGACGATGAGCTTGACGAATCCCCATGGTTTAGTCACGGTGCCGTTGAAACCTTGTAGGTCGGATCCTACGTTGGGGGTGAGGTGGATGTCGTTCAGTTGCAGTGTTTTGAATAACTGGAAGTACATGATGTCCACTGAGCTACCTTGATCAACTAAAATGCGGTTTACGTCGAAGTTAGCCATCCGAGCTCGGATAAGGAGGGGGATGGTTGCATTGGGCGCTCCATCGGGCAGTTCATCCTTGTAGAAAGATATGGAGGATGGGCCGCCTTTGGCTAGGTTGAGGGTAGCGGCTTTGCTCGAACTTGCCGATATTAGTTCCTCAAATTTTCGTTTTACGGATCCGACGGTGAGTTTGTTGAATCCTCCCCCAGAGATGACCATGGCAGAAGGGGGAAATTCCCATGGGCTGTAAGGAGAAAAGGTGGAAGATCCCCCGGCCCAGTCAGGGAGGTAGAAGTCTTCCGGCCTGGTGATACTCATAGTCATCTGCATGGCGGGCGTATCTTCCGCCGTATTTTCTTTGATTACTAGCTTAGCTTCTTTGGCGGCCTCCTGCTTCTTCGCATACTGTTTCAAGTGTCCTTCTCGGATCAGTATCTCTATTGCGTCTTTCAGGTGGATACAGTCTTCTGTGTTGTGCCCGTGGCCTTTATGGAACCGGAAGAACTTCGATTTGTCAATGTTCGGCCGTGCGGGCATGGTCTTAGGGACGCAGACTTTGCCCGTTTGGAACTCTGCGTTGGCGCACTCGTTCAGGATGCGTTCCCGGGATGCGTTCAACGGGGTGTATTCTCGAAACTCCCCTGCCGGCGTTTTATAGTCTTTCGGGTCTCGCCCTTTGTCGTCCTTTTTCTTGTCAATCTCTCGGCGAGAATCGTCCTGACGAGCACCTTTGGTGTTCTCTTCTTGTCTCGAGTTGCGAACTGCATGAGCGGCCTCTTTTTCCTCGTATTGTATGTATGCTTGAGCTTTGAGGAAGAATTCATCCAAGGTGGCGGGTGTTTCGATCCCAACGGCTTTGGCGAAGTCTGAGCATGGTCGGAGACCTCGTTCGAGCAGGAACTTCTTCATATGGGCCGTCGTGGACACCTGCATGGCCTCTTTGTTGAACCTTTCTATGTAGGCCCATAAAGATTCTTCTTTTCCTTGGATGATAGCCTCTAGGGACGCTTCTGATTTTGGGTGTCTCCGGGAGGCTGTGAAGTGTCTGGAGAAGAGTTTGCCGAGCACCTTCCAAGAAGTGATGGATTCGTCGGGCAAACTTTTGTACCACGTCATGGCTCCTTTGCACAGGGTGGTCGGGAATAGACGACATTTTATTGCACCGGGCACCCCTCTATAATCTAGAAGGGCGTCGGTGTTCTCTATGTGCTCGTCTGGATCGGTGGTCCCGTTGTATGTGCCCAGCGGCGGGGTTTTTTTAAGATCGGCCGGCAAGGGTGCTTCCAAGATTGCGTAGGACAAAGGGCCCCGACGCTCCTCTTCGTCGTAGCTGGCGGAAGGAGTGGAGGATCGGCTACGACTCCTCCTGTATCGCCTACGGTTATCGTTATGTTTTGTCGGAGGTGACCGGGATCTTCTTTTTGGTCGAGGGGAATGTGATCGGTGTCGGGAGCGGCGGTCGCTTGACCTTTTCTTGGAAACGGGACCCGCGTTCTCTCTAGGGGAGGGTGAACGAGGGTGTTTCTTGGGAACTATGTCGCGCTGAGAGCGTGGTTTATGGTCGGGGAAGTCTTCGAACGGTGTTTTTGCTCGAGCGCCCCGATCCTGTCATTCTGCTGCTGAATAAGTGCGTTTGCCTGGACAAGGGCGGCCAGAACGGCCGTCATGGTCTGGTTCTGGGAAGCTTGGCCCTTGGAAGAGAAAGGGTTTTCTAGGACCTCCTTGTGGTTGTCTCTGCCACTGGTTTCCCCGAGATGATGGAGAGCGCCTTCTTGGAGATCCTTCGGGGAAGGAGATGCCGTGATGCCATCCTGAGGGATAGTGTTTCTGGGAGGAGGTATGACAACAAAGATATCGTTCTTGTTGAGTATCGTAGCGTCTAATAAAGAGGGATCTTCGTTATTGCCAGCCATGAATGATAGTTGATTAGAGCTTTGGTTCCCAGGTTCTTGCAGGAGGCAAGAATGGATCAAGAAAGTGCAAGAAGAGGAACTGGGGAGCTGGATTTTCCCACAGACGGCGCCACTGATCTTACCGAGCAGATCAGATGGCCAGCAACAATGAAGGCTTGAAATCCGGAAGGGTTGAGAGGGGAAAAAAGGGTTGTACCTGCAAGGCACTCCGATGCCAATGTAAGTATATGTTCCACAATGTACAACAAAGTGAGAGAATTTTGGGGTCAGAAAAAGATTACCTTGCCCTCTGGGGTTAGAGGGGTATTTATAGGGTATCCTTAAGCGAGATCGGCTCCTCTTTCTAAGGCGAGGATTTAGGTAGCGCATGAGCTGGCTGCTTACCGGGCACGAGGTTCTCTCGTGATCGGTTGTCCTTGTTGTTTTCCCGGAACGGGTCGGGGAAGGCTGTCACACGCGTGTCGAGGACGCCTTGGGCCGAAGGCTAGATTGGCCCAATAATGGTGTTTGGGCCGGTCCAGAACAAAATATATATATATATATATATATATATATATATATATATATATATATATATATATATATATATATATGACCTCAATTTTTTTCTGGATGACGTGAAAGTTTCGTCATGAAAAACGTTATTTGTAGTAGTGAATCTCTTCTAAATTTATATGTACAATCAAAAAATTTTAGTGACATACAAAAAATAACCTTAGATAAATGTATTTATATTTACTGATTTTAGTTGTCATTAAAAATTAGGAGTGCCAATGTCATTTTAATAGATGTCATGGGAATTTAGTATATATTTTAAAATAAGAGGGGGGCGTTGGTGTCATTTTAATAAACTTAAAGTGAATTGAGTGTAATTTCTCCTTAAAATTAGAAATTCATAACTTGTTTAGTTGTTTTTGAAATTTGAAAACCAATTTATATCATCACAAAGATTAATAAGTGAGTCGCGTATTAGATCGTTCTTTTTAAAATGTTTCGTAACATTGTTTAAAATTGTGTAAGTTGACTAGAACTAGAAAGTATCTAGGACAAAACATCTCTGTCAAACTGCATGTAGTGTAAGCCAAGTTTTAGAATACATCCACAAATATGGTTAAAAGACCAATTGCAATAATTTCTTTTACAAAGAAAAACAATTTGAAAGCTTAAAAAATGACTCCGAAAATTCAAATAAAAAAAAGAGGGGAGGTTTCAAGCTAACAATGAGAGAATACGGGAGTGATGGAGGCTCAGTCTCACAGTCAGTCACAAATTTTCTCATTCAATGCTATGATAATCCTTAATCAAAGCTGGTTGTTTGAGATGACGTGTCAATTTTGAATTTAACTTAATTTAAAAAAAAAACTCAAATTTCTTGTGCCAAAAATATGATTAATTCCAAGTCAAGCCACATGCCTAAGCTCAAGCTAGGTCTAAGTCTACCCCATTGGGACTGCGTGTGGTCTTAAATATTGGCATTGTTCCATTCGTTTGCAAAATTTGCATTCCCTTTAAAGCACATTCTAAAGATGCTATCTCCATTATATAAACACTTGAAAGATGTGAAAATTTTCTAATGTGGGACTTTAAGAATTTTTTAATTAACTTTTCTAATGTCATAGTTTTTAACTTTATCCCTGATATCACACACTTATACACTTTTTTTAGGGTGTAGTCTCAAAAAGGTAGTGTTATAATGGTCATGCACGTCAATCCCAATTTATTAAACGCTCTAGGAATTTATACCTAAGATTTTGTAAGAAATGGTCACATCTCCACATTCACAAATGTGAGTCTATTAATAGTACTTAGTATCTAAGAATCACTCCACATAGAGTAAGATCTCATTAAGAGTTTATGTTATCTCAACATCTAGTCGCTTCAAGAATTATGCTCAACAGCATGTCCAATTCATATCACTTTATAGCTTGTTAATTATTTGGAACTCCGGCCTTTTAGTTTGAGTTACCATTATGAGTTATTCATTGATGTATTGGCCATAGTCTCATTATTTAAGATGTGTTTACTACTTTCTCTCTACTTAATCCTTTTTTTGAAGTGTAAGACCAATTTTCTTTATTGTGTACATGATCCTCTCTAACAACTACCTTAGAGATGAATTCTCTAACGTTCTTACAACGAAATTGTCCTCTCTTACTATTGTAGTAATGATTCTTAATTTTTGTAATAGTTGTGGAATTATTGCAGCGGATCAAGATAACATGCATTGGTTTCTCTCATAAAGGAATCTTTGCTATCAATCATCTCAACCAATTTGCTTTTTCACTAGTGATTGCAATAGCCATCATTTCTGAATCTATATATGATTGAGTGAGAATAATTTGTTTCTTACACTTCCATGAGGCTAATCCTTTAGTTATGATGAAAATGCAAATGATAGTTGTCTTAGAATTATCAAACAATGTGTTCTCATAAGCATCATTGTACCTCTCAAGGACAACATAAAACTTTTGATAATATAACACGAGGTTCATAATCCTCTTGAGACACTTCTTGACTCTCTTAATAATGTGGCAATGTTTTATACTAGGTCTACTGGTAAGCCTGCAAAATAATCTTATGACATAGATAATGTTAAGTCTACTCAAAATAATCCTATGACATAGATAATGTTAAGTCTAATATATAACTAACATTTAGTTTGTTAGTAAAAAAAACCTAACATTTAGTTTATATTGTTTGAGAATTGAGATCAAGAGCAAAATGGTGAAAAATCCGGCAATGTTAATCATTACTTTTTTTTAAAAGATCATGCATTTTCCAGATATTTAGTAAGACTGTTAAATATACTAGCTTGAATTTTTACGGTTGAGATTTTTCAGACAATTTTTTACAGCTATGATTTCACCGACAGTTGTGTTTGGTCCATAATGAATCCAAACTTGTATAAATAGGGATCATATGTTGTCAAAAAAAATATTTTAGAATGTCTTAATATTCATATATGGAAATTGTGTACTTCAACGACATGAAATCTCCTATTAACTTTTGACTCCCCGAGGACAATACCCAAACTGGCGCAAACACCTCTCAAATAAGTATCTAGCCACTAAGGTCTCCCATCCAAGACAACCAGAAAAAGGGAAGTGAGATCAAACTCTCGATGCACTTTATGATCTCCGTAGGGTGTCCAGATGACATTGTCTACGGTCGGCGCATCAATCCTCTGCATGTACTCCTGAAGATCGCTTAGGTGTGAATATTTTTCCCTTCATTTCTTGGTCCGTGGGGAGCCATTAGTGATATGCTCGTATATCCAACATTGCACGGGAACATATGCAAATCAGCAAATGTAAAAAACAAGAACTAAATTAATAAGATATAATAATTTTTTATACTTGAAATAGACTCATATAATTAGAAAGTTGTCTTATTTCAAAGACATTCACCTCTCCAAATGCAGTATATAGTGTACAGTCAATGCATCAGACCCTCATATCTAGTTGACATGGTGAAGCTCAGTAAACAGAGACATGTACCTGGCATCGAAATATACATGAGACTTATTTGCTAAGATAGTACATCCTACAAGATATAACATGTATACCCTAGTAGTTTTCTCATACATAGACTGCTCCACTAGTGTCGTATACCTCTCCTGGAGCCAAAATAGGCGAAAGTGAGCACCCTTCTTAAACTTAAACTATTTCATCACCTCCGTCTCAATAAGCCCTAAGTATTGTGTAGCATTAATACATGCAAGCTCCTATTTAATGAGATAAGTGATGAAGAAGCTACCTGACAAGGGAAAAGGAAAAGAGAGAAGACATCATCCAAAGTAATTGTCATCTCACCAAATGTAAGATAAAAAGAGGATGTCTCCTTATGCCATTGCTCAACAAAAGCGGAAAATAGTGGAGTGTCGGGAATGGTCAGCGAACAGTCCACTAATGAAAGGAGACCGCAATCATTGACAATGTCCCTGACCTCTTGAGACCTCTGGACATCTGATAACTTCTTTTACTTCTCCCTATAACACCCTTCTAAACCCCGCGGCAATTATTGAGATAGTCAGAGTAAAAACATGCAACCAAGGGTGCCACAATTAATTCAAATCAAAATATATGTCATCTGTCATGCATTATTAGAAACGATTTGGCAAAATACAATATCATGTTTAACACAACAGAAAACACGCATCACCAAAACCAAGGTAACAAAACAAAACCGAAAACCATGAAATAGAGTACGTAGTTAGACTCTAAACTAAATCGTTCCCTAGTGTTACACTATCAGAGCATGACTAACACAACACCAACTAACGGATGAACTCTACAAGCCATCCTCACCGAGCAATAAGTCGCTACTTCTCAATCTGAAAATGTCAACATGTAAGGGTGAGTCTCATTCAAAATTAATAAATATTATGCATTCATAAGCAACAAAACGTCATAATATATCATTCACCCAATTCGCAATATATTCAGATTTCCAATTATCATTCATCAACCACAACAATTACATCACCAACATAACCCTGAAATTCATTCAATTATGTTATGACAAATGCATATGAATCGACTGACTCTATGCATATGGTACCAATAAGTCGTAGAATTAATCCACCTGGCCATTCTAAACATCACCGAGATACAGTCTCACCAACACAAATTCCACACAATGGGAATTATGTCCACCATCGATCCAACCTCACCGGGATCCATCACCGAATGCCTATGAATGAATGCACACATATGACATACTTAAAAACATCACTGATCCGATGCACCGCATCGTCTTACCGTAACTCACCATTTCCATCACTGATAAAGTATGCACATGCTTACACAATCATTCAATCATTTACATATTCATCACAATAAACATAGCAAAGCCTCAATTCATTCATCACTACACAAACCCATTGTCATACTCACAAGATCACATATATGCACAATGTTCATTTCACCAAAGCAATTAAATCGAGTTTTTAAATAAAATCGGGCCACTGCCCATTTCTCTATTTTATATTATAAAACATTTAATTAACTTTGCAACACCCAAAACGGCACATAAAAAGGATACACGGATCAAAAGTTACAGTATTTCAAAGTTTGGAAAAGTTGCATACAACAAAGTCCGCTCAACGACCTTCAAGCGCGCTTATGCAATTGAAATTTCAATAACCCCGCTTCAAGCGGTCAATGGCAGAAGCTAACTACGTTGGGACCTCCTCTTAGCAGGATAGGTCCGCTTAGCGAGCCTAATTAATTTTTGAAAAACAAACAGCATCCGCTTAGCGAGCCAGGGGCCGCTTAGGGGACGTTCGATTATGCAGAAATTCACCTCTGTGACATACCTGCGATTTAACACATCCTTCACCCAAAATCCTTTCTAAACATCAATTAACGGTATAAAATCATCAGATACATCATCAACAATCAACAAAAACGGTTTTCAAACAATAGTTCATGCAATTTCATCAATTACCCTAAACTACGGCATCCCCAAACCTAACAATCCCAATATATCCAATTGAATCAATCCATATCTTAATCAATTATATCACCTATAATCACACAAGAGATACTAAAAGGAAGATTCCTCCCTTACCTTGATTCGAAGTCTTGAGAGCTATTCCTCTTCTTCTCTTCTCTTTTACGTGTTCTTGCTCCTTCTCCTCTTTTTGCCTTTTTTACTCTTTTTTCACAATTTCCTCTATTTTATGATGAATAGAAATTATCTTAAGTAAAAGGCCTAACCATCACACCCCCTCTTTACTAACCACAACTTAAGCTCGATAGCTCTTAATTAATCCATAATTTTTCCAGTTAAGTCCAATTAAAATATCAAAATTTCCAAATAATTAATTTAAATCCCAATTAAATTAATAGACGGAAATATGGGGTGTTACACCCCCCATGGGTGACCTTCAACGACAGACGGTCATGTAACAATTAGTATAAACCATCAATTATTTTCCAATAATTAGTAATAAATAAATAAAAAATTCAAGTAAAATATTTATATCTCTCCCTACCATAATCTCAACGCCACGTGATCGACATATTCAGTGAGCAAGGTACGATCATTGGGTAGGGAAGTCCAATGCGTGGTCTACATCTTAGGTCACCTGCCTCGTAATCCTCGGATGATGGAAGACCTGTTTACCTAGAGGGCACTTGGCCACGTGTCCTTAGAGGGGAACATGGGTGAGAAATTCCCCAACTGTCATGGCAGTCTGGGCCACTTTGTTGGGCCTTCCTTGCAATAGCGTTTAATTGGGTCCTGCCCGACTTTAGGCCAGCCACAGGTCTAGTCCAGAACAAATTTCATGATGAATCACTAAAAAAGGTTTAAACTTTGCAAATAAAACTAAAAACTACAAGTAAAAATTGAAAATTTGAATATTTTTCTTCCTTTTGTAAAAAAAATTTATCAATTTTTTTTCAAACTTGGAAATAGAAAACATACAAAATAAATGGATAGGTAGCACCTAATTTAAACCTAATATGTGATTACCACTTGTTGGCAAACAAATTTTTGATTCAGTAATTTTTCTCATACGTTGATCATTCTAATATTAAAAGAAGGAGTAAGTATACAAATTTTAAGTAATAATTTAAGTTGGGACATAATTGAAGCAAATGAAAATATAGAAAGAAGTTGATGCAAGTTATAGAAATGAGGCGCCACATTTTTCTATAAATTAGAAAGGATGATAAGCCTAAGTGATGATCACCAGAAAAAACTTGGTTTCCTTATAGGATTAAAATATGGTCCAATTCATAACCAAAGGAGCAAGCTCTCCAAATCACACAATATGTTTACTTAATAAAAATCAACGTGATATTCTATTCATGATTAGCTCCCTATTTATGGATAAAATGTGGCTTACTAAATTTACAATAATAACTCAAGAAATTCTACAACTTTAATCCACTAGCCTATCAATAATTGCTTGTGGGATAAAAGGTCACACACTAAAGATGGTAGAGAAAGTGAATATTCATTGCCTTGATGGATAATAATAATTTATAGCCATTTTGATAAATGAAATCCCACATTTCTATCTCTCCATCCCTCAAAGCTTTGTCTTTTCTTTTACTCAATCCATTACTTAAATGAAAATGTGAATGCACGAGTTTTAAAGTCTTGGAGGCTTTAAAATGGTTAAAAAACACAAAAAAAATAAATAGCGTGTTTTAGGCTAAAATTGGACAAGTTGGAGGTGTAACACCCCAATTCTACCCAGGCATATAGGTACTAATATCAGAGTATAAAAATTAAATTCATAAAAACAATTAGGGCGTTACACTTAAGTAACCACGTAACCAAACATAACATACTCGCAAAAGATGCGTAACACAATTAATCAAAGAGGAAAGATTCCCATAAACACCTGAATGTATTCACACTTATATAAATGCATCGGTAAACAAAATATCCACAACATTCTTCCAAAATACATCGCATGAGAAGGTGTCCAAAATACATAATACGAATGCATCTAAAGGATCAAATATACATCAAAAGGATCCTATAAGCATTATCTACAAAATAAGTGTTCGATTTCCCCCCTAGGTGTTACGTATCACGAGCGGACGATACCAAAACGGACGACTACAAAGAGAGCACCTACACTTGCGAATCACCTGCACATTACCCACGAGTAGGTAACATTAAGGCAGAAGGGTGAGAATATAATTCATAATGAAAGCATGATCAATATAGTAATGCCCACAAATATCATTAAGAATCATATAACAAGATAATCCAATAAGTCAACCACAGTCAATATATAAGTAATGTGGTACATGCATGATAACATAAATTATAAAGACTGACGATGATGAATGAGACTCGACTATGCGTATGCATGTGGTACCAAATCCGGAGTAAAACTCCTCCTTGTCATTATGACAAATACACCTTGCCGAGCATTATGCTGGGACTTCTTTCCCTCAGGAAAATACACCTTTGTCGAGCAGTAAGCTACGACTAACCGTCATCGAGCATCTAGCCCCCACTGATGACCTCTTGCCACTCGGGCAAATACACCTTTTTACCGAGCACTAAGCTCCCACTGGTAATAATTGCCAATTCAGGCCACCTGTTAATAGCATTCCGCCATTAACGTAATGAAATGTCATGCTGTGCATACAAACGACTCAATTGCATAACAACAACAACAACAATATAACTCGGTCACATATCTATATCACACCGGTTATATTATTCCACACGGATACATCATCAAAATTGCCACTCAGGCGTTCATATTCACACAGCACACATATACCGTCAAAACATACTTGATTAGCAAATATCATTTCACAAAAATACATTTATGAAAAAATCATTCAACCACCAACACACCCCTCCTTATCATAAAGCATACTCAAGGGTTCTCATAATACTTCAAACGGCGCTTAGAAACGACCTACGGTTCAAAAGATACAACAAAACGAAGTTTGGAAAACAAAATTTCGCACAGTCCGCTTGAGCTCCGCTCAGCGGACCCAGACAGGGAATCATCAAACAAAAATTACAGAACCTCCACTCAGCGGACCCCCTCCGCTCAGCGGACCTGCGTAAACCTAGAAAAATCAGTTCTGCTACAGACCTGCAAAACCCCATCCAATCCTCTCAAAACCTCAAATAAGCTTCCCTACACATCCTACACAACCCATACAAGCCATATATTCACTCTATCAATCAATGATCCATGGCTCACTCACTAAATGTCAATAACCTAACAATTTCTTCATGAGCAAGAAAACATGGAGAAATGAAAACAAACATGATCCATGGGAATATCTATCATCATAGTATACATACACACCACAAAATCAAGTTTATAACTTCAAAGCTCACAAAACACCCAATTTACCATTGTTGATCAAGCTTAGAAAAGAGCAAGAACAAGAACAAAACACACAAAACTATAAGAACCATACAATCAAGATAAACTAGATTCATCCCCCTTACCTTGGTTAGATTCTTGGCTCTAGCTTGGTTTGGATTCCTACACTTCTCTTCTTCTCTTTGTTTTTCTCTTCTTTCTTTCCCAAAATATCTCAAAATATCTCTTTTTCTCTCTATATCTCTTTCTATTTCTCTACTTCTCATTATCCCCCACTCAACTTTCATAAATTATAATTTTGGCCCAAATGTTACTAAACATTAATTCTAACCAATTAACACCCAAAACATAATAATTACACACATGGAAAGTAATAAGTAAAATATTAACATAATTAATATTTACCGACTGACTCGACTGAAAAACGGTAAAATTAGGGAAATGTAGCAAACATCACAATTAATCAGAAAAACACATTTATGGGCGTTACAACCCTCCCCCACTTAAAAGATTTTCGTCCTCGAAAATAAAGATTACCTGCTACAAACAACTCAGGATAGGAGTCTCGCATCTTACTCTCCAACTCCCAGGTCAAACTCTCACCTGCCGCACTTAACCGTACGACTTTCACCAAGACGATCTCCTTGCCTCGCAGAGTCTTAGTCTCACGATCCTCAATACGCACCGGTATCGTCTCAACCGTCAGGTTCTCACGCACTTGCACATCATCCATCTGAATCACATGGGACGGATCCGCAATGTATCTCCTCAACTGAGACACATGGAATACACCGTGCAGATTAGCAAGACTTGGCGGTAACGCCACCCGATACGCAACTTTGCCAACTCGCTCCGATATCTGATAAGGACCAATAAAACGCGGAGTAAGCTTCCTCGATTTCAAAGCTCGTCCAACACCAGTCATAGGTGTAACTCTTAAGAATACATGATCACCGGCTTGGAATTCCAAATCTTTCCTTCACTTGTCATGATAACTCTTTTGCCTACTCTGTGAACTTCTCATTTTCTCACAAATAAATTTCACCTTCTCTGTAGTCTCTCTTACTATTTCAGGTCCGAGTACCACACTCTCGCCCGATTCAAACCAACACAATGGAGTTCTACACTTACGACCATATAGCGCTTCAAAAGGTGCCATTCCGATACTAGAATGAAAACTGTTGTTGTAAGTGAATTCTATCAACGGAAGATAAGTATCCCACGAACCTCCCTTCTCTAGAACACATGCCCTCAACAAGTCTTCTAACGATTGAATAGTCCTTTCGGTCTGACCGTCTGTCTGAGGATGATAAGCCGAACTCAACCTCAACTTAGAACCTAGAGCCTCTTGCAAACCTTTCCAAAAATCTGATGTGAACCTTGGATCTCTATCCGACACAATACTCAACGGTATACCATGTAGTTTCACAATCACCTTGATATAAATCTCAGCCAACTTCGCAACTGGAAAAGTGATGTTAATAGGAATAAAGTGAGCAGACTTTGTCAACCTATCAACAATCACCCAAACCGCATCGAAACCTCTCACAGTATTTGGTAAACTCGTCACAAAGTCCATAGAAATACTATCCCATTTCCACTCTGGAATATCCAACGGTTGCAACAACCCTGCAGGACGCTGATGCTCCACTTTTGACTTCTGACATACCAAACACGCATATACAAACTGAGCCACATCCCTTTTCAAACCAGACCACCAAAAGATCTTTTTCAAATCCTGATACATCTTATTGGCTCCCGGATGAATACTCAAACTGCTTCTGTGACCTTCCTCTAAAATCATCTTTTTCAGCTCGGAATCATCAGGTACACAAATTCGACCACTGAATCTCAAAACACCCTGACCATCCACTCTGAAGTCGCCATCATCACTTTGATTTGCCATCATAAACAAATCAACAAGTTTCACATCCATTTTCTGTCTCTCGCTAACGGTCGACAGAAAATCATTCGTCACTTTCAACATACCCATCTTCACACTACCTGGCGTCAATTCACATACTAAACTAAGATCACGAAACTGCTCCAAAAGTTCCCACTCCTCCGCCATCATAGCGGACATATGCAAAGATTTCCGACTCAAAGCATCGGCAACCACATTAGCTTTACCAGGATGGTAATTCAAGCTAAAGTCATAGTCCTTCAAGAATTCCAACCACCTACGTTGTCTCATGTTCAACTCTTTCTGATCAAATAAGTATTTCAAACTCTTATGATCACTAAAGACCTCGAACCTTGCACCGTAGAGATAATGCCTCCAAATCTTTAATGCAAAAACCACCGCAGCTAACTCTAAATCATGAGTGGGATAATTCTTCTCATGAATCCTTAACTGCCTCGAAGCGTAAGCCACCACCTTACCTTCCTGCATCAAAACACCACCTAACCCCATATGCGATGCATCACAATACACCACAAACGGTTCCTCAGGATCAGGTAAAACCAAAACCGGAGCTGAAGTCAACCTTCTCTTCAACTCTTCAAAATTCCTTTCACAAACTATGTCCCAAATAAATGCCTTACCCTTGCAAGTAAGCTGAGTTAACGGAAGTGCCAACTTCGAAAAGCCTTCTATGAATCTTCGGTAATAACCCGCCAAACCTAAGAAGCTTCTGATCTCAGTAACCGATCTCGGAACCTCCCATTGTAGCACTGCATCTACCTTGGATGGATCCACTGCAATCCCGTTACCTGAAATCACATGACCAAGAAAACTCACCTCTGATAACCAGAACTTGCACTTGGATAACTTAGCATACAACTGCTTCTCCCTCAAAACCTGTAGCACAACACGCAAATGCTCCTTATGCTCTTCCGGAGACTTAGAATAAATCAAGATGTCATCTATGAAGACCACAACAAACTTATCCAACTGATCATGGAATATGCGATTCATATACTCCATAAACACACCAGGTGCATTAGAAACTCCGAACGGCATCACCAAAAACTCATAATGCCCGTACCGAGTCCTAAACGCAGTCTTCTGAATATCTTCCTCCTTCACCCGAATCTGATGGTAACCAGATCTTAAATCAATCTTGCTAAACACACTGGCTCCCACCAACTGATCCATCAAGTCGTCAATCCTAGGAAGCGGATACTTATTCTTAATTGTCACCTTGTTCAACTGGCGATAATCAATACACAACCTCATGCTTCCATCCTTCTTCTTTACCAACAAAACTGGAGCCCCCCATGGTGAAACACTAGGCCTCACAAAATGTTTTGCTAGAAACTCTTCCAATTGTTTCTTTAATTCCACTAACTCTGATGCCGACATTCTATATGGCGCCATAGAAACAGGCCTCGTACCAGGAACTAGATCTATGGAAAATTCCACCTCTCTCTTTGGCGGCACATCAGAAAAGTCTTCAGGAAACACTTCGGGAAATTCTCGCACTACTGGAAAATCCCCAACTGCAGCTCGACTCTCCACAGTCAACGATGCAAACACACCAAACAATTGTGCCCCATCTTCTAACAGTCGATTCAACTCCTTGGTAGATAAGACATCAAATTCCACATCCTTCTCAAGAAATGGAAACCTCACCAACTTATGATAACAATCGATATGGACACGATTATTCATCAACCAATCCATTCCCAGAACCACGTCTAACTCGTTCATCGACAAACAAATCAAATCAACAGTAAAGTCCTTACCGAAGATTGATACCGGACAATTCTTACAAACTAAAGAAGTAGTCACCGACCCCATTGCTGGTAAATCGATAACCATCTCACCACCCAAATCAGATAGAACAAGACCTAATATTTTAACACAATCATCGGCTATAAAACAATGGGAAGCACCCGTATCAATAATAGCAATTAAAGAAATGCCATTAATAAAACAAGTACCTCTGATCAGTCGATCACCCTTATCCGTCTGAGTTCCAGCCAAAGAAAACACCTTCCCACCAGCTTGAACTTTCTTCTTCTGACATTGACCGCTCATGTGTCCCTCTTCGCCATAATTAAAACACACAACTCCCTTGGACGCACAGTCGGATGACACATGTCCTACCCTTCCACACTTGAAACATTTCTTTGCGTCACTAAAGCAGACATTACTTTTGTGGCCAGGTTTACCACACTTAAAACATACAATCTTAGCAGGAGCATCTCCCCCACTAAACCTTGGTCCATAATTCATCTTTTGCTTACCCTTCCCTCCATCATACAGCGTCCCACGATTCTGCGGACCTTTGTTCCTCTTTTCATTAATCACCTTATGATGAGCATTATTATCCTCATCATAAATCCTACAGCTGTCCACCAAATCTGGAAACACCCGAATCTTCTGATACCCTACCGCCTTCTTGATATCAGAACGTAACCCATTCTGGAACTTAATGCACTTAGAAAATTCTGCTCCCTCACCAACAAAGTGCGGGTAGAATTTCACAAGTTCATTAAACTTTGCCGCATATTCAGACACAGACATGCTGCCTTGAACCAAAGCCAGAAACCCAGTCTCTTTCTTTCCACGGACATCCTCCGGTTAATACTTCCTCAAAAACTCCCTCTTGAACACCGTCCAGGAAATCTCTTCACCGGTTGCTTCTAACCTTGCCAAAGTCTCCAGCCACCAATCATCAGCCTCCACAGCTAACTGATGAGTGCCATACCTGACTTTCTGCTCTTGCGTGCAATCCATCACACGAAAGATCCTCTCCATCTCCTTCATCCAAGTCAAGGCTCCCTCGGGGTCATGCGTTCCCTTAAACACAGGAGGATTCTCCCTCTGGAAAGTCGCTAAACTCCGAGACCTTGCATTCTCATCCGTATGCATAGCTTCAGCCATAGCTTGCAATGCAGCAGCAATAGCAGCGTCATTACGTCCAGCCATCTCTAAACTTCACAATAACACCAAGAGAAGTAAGCCCAAAAAAAAAAATAACACAAGAATTGTTAGACCAAACGACACGACACTTGGTCGGACAAGACCGACCCGCTCTGATACCACTAATGTAACACCCCAATTCTACCCAGGCATATAGGTACTAATATCAGAGTATAAAAATTAAATTCATAAAAACAATTAGGGCGTTACACTTAAGTAACCACGTAACCAAACATAACATACTCGCAAAAGATGCGTAACACAATTAATCAAAGAGGAAAGATTCCCATAAACACCTGAATGTATTCACACTTATATAAATGCATCGGTAAACAAAATATCCACAACATTCTTCCAAAATACATCGCATGAGAAGGTGTCCAAAATACATAATACGAATGCATCTAAAGGATCAAATATACATCAAAAGGATCCTATAAGCATTATCTACAAAATAAGTGTTCGATTTCCCCCCTAGGTGTTACGTATCACGAGCGGACGATACCAAAACGGACGACTACAAAGAGAGCACCTACACTTGCGAATCACCTGCACATTACCCACGAGTAGGTAACATTAAGGCAGAAGGGTGAGAATATAATTCATAATGAAAGCATGATCAATATAGTAATGCCCACAAATATCATTAAGAATCATATAACAAGATAATCCAATAAGTCAACCACAGTCAATATATAAGTAATGTGGTACATGCATGATAACATAAATTATAAAGACTGACGATGATGAATGAGACTCGACTATGCGTATGCATGTGGTACCAAATCCGGAGTAAAACTCCTCCTTGTCATTATGACAAATACACCTTGCCGAGCATTATGTTGGGACTTCTTTCCCTCAGGAAAATACACCTTTGTCGAGCAGTAAGCTACGACTAACCGTCATCGAGCATCTATCCCCCACTGATGACCTCTTGCCACTCAGGAAAATACACCTTTTTACCGAGCACTAAGCTCCCACTGGTAATAATTGCCAATTCAGGCCACCTGTTAATAGCATTCCGCCATTAACGTAATGAAATGTCATGTTGTGCATACAAACGACTCAATTACATAACAACAACAACAATATAACTCGGTCACATATCTACATCACACCGGTTATATTATTCCACACGGATACATCATCAAAATTGCCACTCAGGCGTTCATATTCACACAGCACACATATACCGTCAAAACATACTTGATTAGCAAATATCATTTCACAAAAATACATTTATGAAAAATTCATTCAACCACCAACACACCCCTCCTTATCATAAAGCATACTCAAGGGTTCTCATAATACTTCAAACGGCGCGTAGAAACGACCTACGGTTCAAAAGATACAACAAAACGAAGTTTGGAAAACAAAATTTCGCACAGTCCGCTTGAGCTCCGCTCAGCGGACCCAGACAGGGAATCATCAAACAAAAATTACAGAACCTCCGCTCAGCGGACCCCCTCCGCTCAGCGGACCTGCGTAAACCTAGAAAAATCAGTTCTGCTACAGACCTGCAAAACCCCATCCAATCCTCTCAAAACCTCAAATAAGCTTCCCTACACATCCTACACAACCCATACAAGCCATATATTCACTCTATCAATCAATGATCCATGGCTCACTCACTAAATGTCAATAACCTAACAATTTCTTCATGAGCAAGAAAACATGGAGAAATGAAAACAAACATGATCCATGGGAATATCTATCATCATAGTATACATACACACCACAAAATCAAGTTTATAACTTCAAAGCTCACAAAACACCCAATTTACCATTGTTGATCAAGCTTAGAAAAGAGCAAGAACAAGAACAAAACACACAAAACTATAAGAACCATACAATCAAGATAAACTAGATTCATCCCCCTTACCTTGGTTAGATTCTTGGCTCTAGCTTGGTTTGGATTCCTACACTTCTCTTCTTCTCTTTGTTTTTCTCTTCTTTCTTTCCCAAAATATCTCAAAATATCTCTTTTTCTCTCTATATCTCTTTCTATTTCTCTACTTCTCATTATCCCCCACTCAACTTTCATAAATTATAATTTTGGCCCAAATGTTACTAAACATTAATTCTAACCAATTAACACCCAAAACATAATAATTACACACATGGAAAGTAATAAGTAAAATATTAACATAATTAATATTTACCGACTGACTCGACTCAAAAACGGTAAAATTAGGGAAATGTAGCAAACATCACAATTAATCAGAAAAACACATTTATGGGCGTTACAGGAGGATCCTTACACATTTCATTACAATAGGATAAATTAAAAGATTCAAATGGGGCAACAAGGGAACAAATCATGTCATCTTCATGATTTTGGATGAAATTGGCAAGTCTTGGAGTATTTCTTCTCAATTAGTTCATTTCTTCCATTTTTTTGGTAGTGAATTGAATAAGGGCACCATTAACTCTCCTAGCAAGTGAATTTGTAATAAGACTTCCTAAGCTTTTGATTACTTCATATAAGTCTTGATGCTGATTTATTTTTCATGGGTTAAGCATAATAAAATCACAAATTAAAATGAATGAGATAGCACGTTTTTTTGTGCATATATCATATAAGTTTCCTCATGCTTAATGAGCTGTGATACCACTTGATGGCTAACCAATTTAAAATTTAACCATTTTTTTCATACTTTATTAAACTTATGAAAATTGTGATTTATTGCGATAAAGTACAAGGAAATTAATCAAATTTATTTAATTTAAGATGAGCCACACAAAAAAGGGATAAGTAATCAAATATCTCACAGATAAATCATTAAAATTTTATTTGATGGAAAAATATAGCGGTTATTAAATGATTAATAAATTAATTAATAACTAATAGAGTATAAAATAATTGATTAAATTTTTAGTATTTTATTAAATGACATAAAAATTTATGTTAAATTAATTTTATTATTTTGATCTCAAAAATAAATTAATAGAATAAATAATAAATAATAAATTAATTGAACTAGATATCAAAAAAGCATAATATAATAAAAATAGATTATAAATTCAATAAGATTGAGAAGAAGGAAGTTCAGAGAGTAATAAACATTTAGACAACCCTTAAGTGGAGTGTAACCTTTTATTGATATAATTAATCAAATACTTGATAAAAAAAAATTAATCAAATACCCGTGCCTCCGCATGAATTAAAATAATTGTGTAAGATATAATGATACTGAAATACACATATATGAATATAATAATTTATAAGTCAAAATATGTGACATGAAATTATATGTTTATTTAGAATATGTAAAGATTGTTTATACATTAAAATGCATGTTTTCTTGATTGAATCTAATTAGTTGTGTTTATTATGATTGATAAAATATTTTTTGATACAGATGAAACAAAGTTATGATTAATAAAATATTAAATAAAATTAAAATTTAGTGAAAATTCACAAGACCATTAGTAATAGATTGAACAAAGTCATAAGTAATTCTACCAAAATTTATGGCAAGAAAAATGAGCTAATATGGGAATTTCTAGTTTCCAAAGTAACTAAAGTAATAAATTTAAGCAATGTTTTTATTATACACAATACCTCATTACAATTACAATTGATTTAAAAACTATTTTATCTAGACCAAAAGAATATAATTATTTTACCAATGAAGTTAGTACAATTTAGTTAAGGTCTCCAAACAAATACAAATACAAAGCTTTTCATACCCATATTTTCTATGAGATCATCAGGCATGAAACATTATTATTGATTCAAAGTTACTTTTATCAAGACATTTGTGACATGCTATAATCTATATTATCTATATAATAATAATTATATAACTTTTATCAATAGTGATGCATATAATGGGTATGAACTTGCAAATGATGAAAATATGATCCATATATTACAAAATTTCCTTAACTGCATATACTTTTGTTCAAAAGAAAAACTACAAAGTTATTATCACCTTAAGTATATTGTTCAATACATTCTTTCAATTTTTTTAAACTCACAGGTTTGATACAAATGAGTCCATACCATAAGCAAAACATTCTTCTGCACTCTTTGACAAAACATTTGCCGTCTCCTGCATTCACACAAAGAGTAATTTTTTTTGGAACAGCCAATAAAAATTATCATTAAAGAAAAGACAAACGCACAAGTGGTGCCATCATCCACCATAATACACAAGTTAATACCCATGTACAACACAGCTAAGCAAACTAAAACCAATAACCAGAACTAACACCTAAGCCAACATATATGTCATCCCAAATCAAAAGCAGTATAGAAAACTGATAGCTGCATGATAGAAAGGAAATAACCATAAGAAAACAACTAAGAATGGACTTTTTTAGATAATAAGTTGGTCTGTCATCATCAGTTCTGTTCTACATCGATAGTAACACCTAATTTGATATTCCTAAAATTTTTAACATGTGCAGCCTGAACAAATAACAGGAAAGCTTTTTTCTCTTGCCAATTAGTGCCTATTTTCACCTTTTGCTGTTATGCATAAAGTGAAACCATGAGCAGCAAATAAGTGATGAATGAGAGCCAAAACCACCATCCAAGAAGCTTTACTACATCCGCTCACATTTTCGCTAGGTCCCAATCCAGCCGATGGTGATGATATTGATCCAGTGGAACTTCCATTGATTGCAGCCAAACTGCATAACCAAAAAAATGGGGTTCTGGTTAAACCTTCACAATCAACAATCTCCATACACTAAGATCCAAAACTTTAAGTTCCATTATATGAAAACTTAAAATTCCATCTTAAGTTTTGTTGTCAAGTAACAAAATATATTTTACTGATTTTTCCATGAAAAAAATTTATTAGCCAATAAAAACCAATCAACACAGTTCAGTATACTCAAATGTGACATTGTGATTTTGTAGAAAGCCCAAATTGTAACTTTTAGCAAAATTTCGATTAAGATCGAGTTCTTAAGATACCCCGAGTTTGATGATTAAAGTAAAAACACCAGAAAAGCAAATAACTTGAAAACACTATTTAGTGAAAAAGTATTAAGACAAAACAAAGCTCTGTAGATCAAAATGTGTACCATGTCTCCTCTCTACAACCATGAGTGAGGTGAGTTCGGTTCTACCAACTGTCCACTCTTCTACTGGAGCACATAAATTTCCAACCTAATCAAAGTATCATAGCAAATTCAATCAAATTGATGGGTTCAGTATATACTTGACATTTTGACATCATGAATTATTTTGACCATAGGAATTAGGACATGAAGTTTTTGTGGTGATGTTGATTACAATTAGTTATTGAAACTTTTTTTAAAATACATGGTGTATCTATAACTGAAATAATGAAAGAGCAACACCGAAATCAAATAAATGAATAAATAAAATTTGAAATGCAGATAATCAGTATACATAACAACAATACCAATAAAAAAAAAATCCTAAATCAAAGATATAATGATACTGAAATACACATATATGAATATAATAATTTATAAGTCAAAATATGTGACATGAAATTATATGTTTATTTAGAACATGTAAAGATTGTTTATACATTAAAATGCATGTTTTCTTGATTGAATCTAATTAGTTGTGTTTATTATGATTGATAAAATATTTTTTGATACAGATGAAACAAAGTTATGATTAATAAAATATTAAATAAAATTAAAATTTAGTGAAAATTCACAAGACCATTAGTAATAGATTGAACAAAGTCATAAGTAATTCTACCAAAATCTATGGCAAGAAAAATGAGCTAATATGGGAGTTTCTAAAGTAATAAATTTAAGCAATGTTTTTATCATACACAATACCTCATTACAATTACAATTGATTTAAAAACTATTTTATCTAGACCAAAAGAATATGATTATTTTACCAATGAAGTTAGTACAATTTAGTTAAGGTCTCCAAACAAATACAAAGCTTTTCATACCCATATTTTCAATGAGATCATCAGGCATGAAACATGTAAGATGTAAGACCATTTTGACATCATGAATTATTTTGACCATAGGAATTAGGACATGAAGTTTTTGTGGTGATGTTGATTACAATTAGTTATTGAAACTTTTTTTAAAATACATGGTGTATCTATAACTGAAATAATGAAAGAGCAACACCGAAATAAAATAAATAAATAAATAAAATTTGAAATGCAGATAATCAATATACATAACAACAATACCAATAAAAAAAAAAATCCTAAATCAAAGGTAAACTTCCTACCACATTTTTGAGATGTTGGTTTCCCTTTATGTTTGATCATACTCATTAGCATATAGCAAAAAGGTGTGGTACCTGCAAAGACTCCGACGATCAAGTTAGTAATGAATTCAAAATTATTTTGGGAAATAAAACAACATACTACCTTAGATATCCTCCAGCAGATCATGATAAGTTCACAATTGCATAGAAAAAATAATAATTGAGAAAGATTATCCATAGCATCGGTATATTAAGTCAACTAGTAAAGCTGGGAGCAATGACAAATCCCTGCAACCACATTGAAGGAAAACTACAATTCAGAAAACATGAAGGATATCTTTTACCCAAAGTCCCAATAAAATTATTTTGGAAGTCATACATTTGTAATCATATCCAGTAATTGTGAAGTTGTTGTAGGACTAGCCAGTCTCCTCAAGAAAAATCAAACACAATTTGGTGATGGGACTCCACAAAATCAAAGCACATAACCACCCTTACCAGTATAAAAAAAGAAAGTGCTAGAAATAGCTCAAAACAATATTCGTGCAATTTATCTGACTGGGAACAAAAACAGCAAAAAGGATCACAAGGAAATGGTTAGGCCATAGAACAATGGCTTATATGTTTTAATAAAAACATACCTTACACAAATCCATCTTCAGTTATATTAATCAGGCCTCTAGCAGAGTAAAACAACAAGCATGATTAATTGAGTAGAAAAGGCCAAAGTGCAATTTTGGAATTGTGAAACATACTAATAATCACCATTGATTAAATGCTACAGAGCAGAATCCTCAAACAAAAATCACTGATTTTGTGAATTAGTTTTTGTGGTATATCAATAAATAGGTAAAGAACTTGTAAGATTACACTATGCTGCTAGTACAGATTACAGAAGCGCAATGTTGCCTACTATATATATATTGAAGATCACAAGCATTGCAAACCAGGTAGAGGCTGAGAGCAACACAAATAATCCTATCAACAACATAAGCATATTCTAGAGATGAGTAGAGATTTTACAAAACAGGTGGAGGATGTGGCATGCATAACTCAACACCAGCAAGAAACCATCAGTTATACTAAGTAACAGGAATACAATGAGAAACAAGGCACAAATCTATACCAGGAGCATGATTTTGAGAAAATCAAAGATGTTGGTAAGCAGGTAGAGGAAGTGCTACAGAGAAATCAACAACAGTTGAGCATTAGTCATACTACACAACATGAATCCAAAATTCGACAAGGCACAAATTAACACCAGGATCCGGAATTCGAGAATCTCAGTGCTACATACAAATCAACATCAGCAGATCAATAATATTCATACTCAACAGGAATGCAAAAACAGGGGAATTACTCAGACCAGATCCAAGACAATGCACAACAGGTTATAAATCAACAACAGGGGCTCAACATAACTTCTACGAAGAAGGAAAGCAAGGAAACAAGAAGTCAACAACAGGAGCATGCCCTACCTCATCTCAGAGGGATGGCACAACAGATTGAGTATGATCCACAAATAATACATCAACAAGGTTTCAGCAGAGAACTTCATCAGCATGAGGGATATAAACGACAAGTCAGGATTGAGAGTAAAGAGAAAATTGATCCAAAATTTAAGGATCACGAAACTGATAGTGTTAGTATTCAGGGAATTCTAGATGAGCTGAAAACAAGGGAGATTTGGAGCGATGGAATCACTTTGTATCAACATTCATTTTCTTAAGAAGCCCCCCAAGTTGCAGCTGCAGGTACATGGGAGGCTTAAGGGGCATCTTTTTCATTAGCTTTGTTGAATTCTTAGATAAAAAATTCAGCATTGTTGGCAAAAACCGAAGGCATGAAATTCTGGTTTTCAAAAAATGACTTGGTTCTTGCCTCCCAAAGTAATAAGCATGAAAGTTGGGAAACAAAGATATCTTACAAATAATGAGTTGGTACTGATTTATGCCAAATCTTCAGCCTGGTTAATGATAAACTCCACAGCATTAGGACCTGTTTATGCATCAATACGAAACATTTATCAAACTTTTAAGTTTCTAAATTCAATAAATATTTAAAGTAAGTTTATTTAGATTTAGGAAAGGCACAAAAACACAAACTGTGACATATAATGGGACATACTGTATGTTACAAACCTGGAAACACCAAATTCTGAATCAAATCACTAAAGTACTAATGCAATAATTAATAACGCTAATCATATGATATCATATTCTAACATGTTTAACATACTTAATAGTTCCTTAATTGTTATTTTCCTTACAAAGATAAAGTGCTATACCTCCATTGCAAATATCCATCCGGACAATTGGATCCATTTATGCCACAACAGTCACCCTTGTGATACAAAAAACAAAAGCTAGTTATATTAATTACATAAATTTATGAATATTTAGTATAGTAAGTTAATAGAACAAGAACAGTTACAGGACTGACACTGCCGCTCTTCATGGCGGAACCGATTCAGATAACAGCATCATAAGCCTCTTCAAATGTGACCCATTGATAGAAACCAACCTGCAAATTCAATTGAGTTCTTACATAATTTTACATAATTCAAAGCAAAATTTATTTTATACCCAACAAATGTAACATAAATAAAATATTGATGGAAATAAATGTGTCCATTAATATTATTTTATTCTAAAGGCTAATTCAAGTAAGATATTGTCTGAAAAAAATTCTAAGATATTGTCTGAAAGATCAATTAGAAAAAAAAAATGAATAATCTGATAAACTAGTACAACAACTATTGTGTGTAAGCAGATGCTCATTCTCTAATTAGCTTGACTACTTATCTCTTAGCTTTCAGTTTGCTTGGGCAGAAGCTTTAGTCTCCGAAGATGTACCAATTGAATGCCCTGTTGCGTCAACGCCTTCAATTGTAACCTCAAATGCTGGCTCTCCCTATCAAATATGACCAAAACAAACAGTGAAACTAAAAACAAAGTCAATCATGCATGATCACTCAAGATGTTTCTTGCACTAGTTAATACTAACATGCAACCTCATATGAAAATAAGTCAAGTTTTACATTACATGTAATTTATACATGCTATAATGACATCAAACATTTTCACCCAACATATGAAAATAAGTCGAGATGTTTTACCGAAGGAACTAGTTGTGACCCAACATTTTCACCCTCTGCCATTTCCAATGTTCCAGCAGGCTCCCGTGTCAATGACACTGGCATAGCAAAGGTGTGGTACCTGCAAAGACTCTGACTATCTAGTTAGTTATGAATTCAAAATTATTTTGGAAAATAAAATAAAATACTACCTTAAAATGAGCTGAGCCAATGACAAATCCCTGCAACCACATTGAAGGAAAACCACTTAAGAAAATATGAAGGATGTCCTTTACCCGAAGTCCCAATAAAATGACTTTGCAAGTCATACAACTGTAATCATATCAAGTAACTGCAAAGTTCTTCAACAATTTCACATGGTCCAGTACGAAATTATCAATAATAACTCAATTAAGTACAGAAAATTTGTGCAGTTACTGCCTCTAGCATGTATGCATTATATAGAACATAAACGGAAACATGATGGATTACCATATGAAAGATATGAGCGGGAAAACAATTTAATTGTTCTATCACAGTAAGTTCAACGGCATAATAGATAATAACTATTTTAATATTCACCGACCTCTTCCGAGTTATCTTCCTACAAAATTCACAAAACATTAACAATGTAAACATTGAAAAGTAATTAAGCTCACTACAAGAAGACCAACAAAAAGCCCCTAAGACAAGTCAAGAAGGTTTCACATTTTATGTTGAGCACAAGCAAGTCAAATGAGGCAACCAGAAGAACATCACCTTTAATGATCTCAAGACTGATTTTGATATATTCATGACAAGATCATAGCAAGGGTGTGGTACCTGCAAAGCCTCCGACGATCAAGTTAGTTATGGATTCAAAATAATGTTGGGAAATAAAAAAATATAACCAACAATGCACAATCAAATGATAATAATTGAGAAAGATTAACCATAAAATATAACCGTTCTATCGAAACTTCAGCTTGGTTAATGATAAACTCCACATCATTAGGACCTGTTTATGCATACATTTATCAAAATTTAAGTTTCTAAATTCAATAAATATTAAAAGTAAGTTTATTCTAAAGTCTAATTCAAGTAAGATATTGTCTGAAAAAATTCTAAGTAAGATATTGTCTGAAAGATCAATTAGAAAAAAAAAAAGAATTATCTGATAAACTAGTACACCAACTATTGTGTGTAAGCAGATGCTCATTCTCTAATTAGCTTGACTACTTATCTCTTAGCCTCCAGTTTGCTTGGGCAGAAGATTTAGCCTCCGAAGATGTACCAACTGAATGCCCTGTTGCGTCAACGCCTTCATTTGTAACCTCAAAGCTGGTTCTCCATATCGAATATGACCAAAACAAACAGTGAAACAAAAAACAAAGTCAAGTAGCATTCCGGCATAATATTCGTGCAGTATTTATAACAAAACAACAGCTCCGCCAATGTCGTAAAAACCAAAGGAAAAGAGGCAAATACAAGAACATTTACCTGTAATGACCTGAAGACTAATTTTGATCTATTCACGACATGAGCATATCAACGTTGTGCCCGTGGTACCTTCCTGCAAAGACTCTGACAATCCAGTGAGATTCATGACATGAAAAGACACTATGAGAAACATTTTAGACTAAAGAAAAGATGTAAATTAGCAAGACATGATGTAATAAGCATAAAAGAGTGACACTGACCTTTATGGAAAGTCTGTGAAAAAGGAAAAAGAATAGAAGAAGTTACCAACAGAGTTAGAGTGAATTACTTTCTATGATTGCAACCTGAAGTTATGTAAGAAATGAGTGGGATAGACAATTTAATTGTTAAATAACAGGCAGTGCAATGCAACAACATAAGAGATGAAACCACCTTGCAAATCAAAAAGAGGAAAACACAAGAACATTACCTGTAATGACTGACCTGATGACTGATTCAAAATAACATTGGGAAATAAAACAACATACCTGCCGGATGATCAAGGATGCACAAACTCAAAATCAATTGAAAGGAATGAGTTGTTACTATCTAAATGACATCAAGATTGTGACTTTTCTCTTTCTTTGAGCATCCATGGCTTCTTGGGTTTTGTTAATGAGACGATAGAGTTCTAAACGCATCTCACCAAGTTCAATAATTTCATCCATGAGTTGCAACCGTTTTTTGATTGGTGAGGGAGTATCACGAGGTGATAATGTGAGCATTTGAGGAATCTCATCCAAAAACGGAAGCTTTCGTATCTTATTAGGTTTTGGCGCCGAAGGGGAAAACTCTATCTTTCTTTTCTTAGCAGGATTTGGTGAATCCATCGGAAGAGAGATTGAGAATGATAAAGATCGAGAAAGTAGAAGAGAACGGAGGAAGATTGAGAGCGACAAAGATTGAGAATGGCAAAGATTGAGAAAGACAAAGATTATCGGAGAGAATCGAAACAATGTTGTTGTGTTGTATACTTATAATGTTTGGCGGATTAGGGCGCAACGGTCACTTTAATCATTCGCGGGGATTAATTAAGGCGGTGCTAAAACAACCACCCCTATTGGATTTTGTTTTTATATTTAATAAAGTGTCCACTTTTACAATTTATTCTTATTATTGAAATATTCTCTGCTTTTATTACATACAAGAATTTTTTTTTTTTTACTTTTTCAGAGAAATTATTTATTATTATAAGAATTATTCTGTCATTAAATTAAGCTTAATTAATGATGATATCCTTTAACTCAATTTTAGATTTCACTTTAATCTTTTATGTAATAAATATTATATATGTAGTAGTATTAGTCTCTTAAAAATTGTTCTGTTCATCCACCACAATCAACGAGTGTTCCAAATATTTTCAGGGTTACACAAACTACTATAATAGATCATAGGCCTTCAAAGCTTTATACTACCCCCGGTAGTAGGGAATATCCATATGGCATGCTAACTACAAAAATGACAGACCTATAAGCTAATACATTTATGCATGCATATAATGCAATGACTATTGCATTTTCTCTTAATCAATATTTGGCATAAGGTTCCACTATCAACAATCTTAGTCGAATGGCACAACTCCAAGGAGGATTAGGATATGTCCCTCAATTTATGTCACCCTTAACTACTAGTTCCCTCTTGGCTATGAGGCAACAAATGGATGATAGTGTCATACCCCAAAATTTTCCCATCTCATTGTTCATACTCAAGCTCATTTGACAACAACCCTCAAACTAGGGTTTTGTCTCTCTCTAAGCAAAATCAGGTTCTGATACCTCAAATGGATCCCATAGCCTCTCATATGATTCAAATAATCCTCATGCCAAGTTTCAAGCTCTGATTCACAAGATTGCTCAGCTAAAAGCTCATAAAGACAACAGTCGACCAGTTTGACCTGAAAGTCACATCAACAACCACTCCTATTGGATTTTGTTTTTATAATTAATAAAGTGTCCACTTTTATTCTTACTTTACAAGAATTTTATTTTATTTTTTCAGAGAAATTATTTATTATAATAAAAATTATGTAATCATTCTGTAATTAAAATTAAGCTTAATTAATGTTGGTGTTCTTTAACTTTATTTTAGATTTCACAATCTTTTATGTAATAATATATATAGGAGTATTATAAATTTATAATAAGAATTATGTAATCATTATGTAATTAAAACTCCTGAGTGGCACGGTGTGTCGCACGGTATCAGTTCTTGCACGTTTATTTTGTTCAATATAATTATTTTTATAGAATTTTTTTTTATATAATTATTATTATGATGTATTTCGTTCAATAAATATATATGCTAAAATTAAAAATAAAATTGATATGCGACATAAATGTCTTGAGTTCAATTCTCAAAATAAATTTTATCTTTTTTGATATTTTAAATTTTGAATTGTTTAAAAATAAAATCGTAATTAAAAATAAAAATTAATTTAATATTTAAAAAATTAAAAATAAAAAACGACTTGGCAATTCAGTCACGGTTTAAAAGTAGAAGAAAAAACCGATATGAAAAAATATTAATAGAAGAACTAATATAATCCGGTTTTATTTTAAGAGATTAAATCAAATTCCTTTTTTTGTGGAAGACTAATTTGGGTTATGTCAATTTTGTGAGCGATAAAATGGCTTTTCACTCTAAATGTTATATAACAAGAAGATGTTGTCTTTATTTGGAAGAAAGTGACCTTGGGAGCAATTGGATGAAGCTAAATTTCCTAGCCACCAAGTTTGGTTGGTATCCAACTAGCACTAAACCAAAACTCCCAATGCGAAAAATTGGGTATGAAGAATTCCATCCAGATGTCAAGAGTTTCGATTTGACTCCCTAGTGAAGAAGTTGGGAAAGCCATTTTAAACCATTTTGGTCCATAACTTCGACTGGAAAAGGGTGCCATAGTGGAAACAAATTTGATACATTTCAAAAACCTAAAGAAATATTTCTCAAAATATTTTTAGTTGAAGAATTACTATCATCTAGAGTCAAGGAATCGGGCCTTATACCTTTAAATCATCTTCCCAAATTGGTTGAAGTCAGTGTTTAAAAAGGATTTGAAAGTGGCATTAATCTAAAGTTGTAAGAGCCATATAGGACTAGAGACAGAAATTTTCTTCATAACTAGTCCAAGGCAGTTCCTATAGACTTATGAAGGCAACCCAGGATCAGTTTACTAAATAAATTTGACAGCCTTTTTGTTTTCCAATTCTAATTATTCTTTGTATTCTACAAGGTCCTGATATCATTTTTTTATATTTTATGTCAATACCAATAATTCTAAAATCAGAAATACTATATTTACACTACCAATTGTACACCGTAAAACTTTTAAACTATGTTTTGTCTTGGCATAAATCTCAATTTCTATAAAATTATTAAAATAAAATAAAAGTATACACTACCGTATATACATACGGTAGTGTAAATGTCAAATAAATTGTAAATATTGCATTCCTCTTCTAAAATGCACTACCATTTATTTATGAAATTTTATAATCATTACATTGTTTTTCCAATAGTTTTACACCAATAAAATATTTGTTATTAGTTCAATTAAATAGACAATTTTTTAGCACATAACTAATGTAATTTATGGTAAAAAATTATAATTTTTTAAATAAATAAATCATTAATAATTTTAATTATAAATTAAATTAATAGAATCTTTTATTTCTTAATAATCAAACTAAAATTATTACTCTAAAAATTACTTATTTATGCAAGAAAATCTTCTTAATATATTATTTTCTACAACTTGTAATATACAATGAATTGAAGATTATCCATCTACTTTGCATGATGAAGTTTCGATATTGGATCACATAGAAAATAGAAAACAATGGTTGAAGTTTCCATATTGGATCACAGAGAAAATAATGGTGCACTTTACAAAATAAATTAATTCAAACAAGAATAGTAATAGTAGAAGATTCCATTTGTCTTCAAGAACAAAAAGAAAACTTAACTCCTTCCAACAAAAACTTTAGATAATTTATTTTTATTTTTAATATAATAAATAAAAATAAATATTTATTTAATTTTAAATATAAATTATCTTAAAATAATTGAGACATTATTAATTTAACTATTTAAAAATTACTATAACTATAAATATTTATTTAAAAATTACTCATAACGTATGGATCTATACATAAAATAAATGATTTTTTTACCAAATTTAGTTGCTCATTATTTATTTTTATACAAATAAATAATTAGATTTGATACAAATATATGACATATTTAAAGTATAATATTTTTGAGAATTTAACATTAGTAAAAAAATGTGTGGCAGTTTGGGTATATTCATCACATACATCGTGAAAATTATTTAGTTGAAATGTATAAATAAAATTGATCATTTGATAACAGTTTTTATTATTTATTTTAAATTTTTAACTACTCCATTTATTGCAATTAATTCAACTTCTTAATATTATGGTTATCATTTATAATAATAATAATAATAATAATAATAATAATAATAATAATAATAATAATAATAATAATAATAATGTACATTATAATGTACATTAATATATATATATATATATATATATATATATATATATATATATATATATATATATATATATATATATATATATATATATCATATTTTCCATTACATATATATTTAATTTTTTAAGGTCTTGTTTTTTTGAATTAACACAATTTATCTTTAAAAATTAATAAAATAATTCTACACTATACAATTAATTAATTTGGATCACAAACATGAATTGACATATTTTTATTTATTATTTTTAATAGTATATTTTTTATCCATATTTTTTAATCATTACTTTAACATAATTATTTACTATTTATAGTAACATTGCGCGACCCGCCAACCTCCAAATAGATTTGATGTTTCTTTATCTTTTGATTTCCTTCTTCTGCAAGCTTTCCTATAGTATCAACACATATTTATTAAACTCTTTTATGTGATATAAAAATTTTATACTGTAGTTTTAATTATTATTTAATTAATAAAATGACTGATCAGATGATCCATTGTGGCATACATGATGGTGTGGGAAGATAGAAATTTCAGATGACAGCTATTTATGCTATGAACCACTTGGAGCAGAGGCAAAAATTGTGGAAGGATATTGAAGAGATTCATAAATTAGCAAGGGCCCTGGTGTATTCTTGGAGACTTTAATAATGTCTTTGATTAGGTTATTTGGAGGTTTTAATTATGGAATACGAAGTTGGAAAAATTTGCATTAGTAACCGCCAAATAGAATTGTAAAGGGAATAACTGTTGAAAGATTATGGAGGAGTAATTCTTATGAATTACAAAACATTGCCAATTGCCAACGTTAATAAATTATAAAACGTTTCATTTAATTAAATGAGTCTTAAATTCCAGAAATAATTTTTTATGGATGATGGGATATAGGAAGGTGGGATCCAAATAAGAAATTAGAATGAATGATGAAAATAGAAAGGTGGGGTCCAAATACACGTGGCATGGTTTTGGAATAGCAACGTGGATAAATGTGGGAAAAGTTTTATGTAATAAATGTTATATAGTAGTATTAGTCTCTTAAAAAAGCGTTAACTTTTACATGTGGCATGACAACAAGTCAATTGTTAAAAAGTTGAGTCACAGTATTGTTAGCCCGAGATTTTAAACTCACACATATTCGACATAAATGGGGATGTGAGATAAATGTATAACATAACGTAGTTAGTCAAATAATGTGTTCAATGCCAGAGATTCAACATTAAGCAAACGGATTCTCAGCATAGTTAGTTGGAGGGCCTGAAGTTGTTTTTTGACAATAGTTAGTGGTGTTGCAACAGTTCAAGGATTAAAGACACGTGGAAGCATAGTAGAGGACAAAGACCATGTAATAGTCTACTGTCGAATTCTGGCGAGTTAATTGCTGTTGACGGTTGTTGATTTACATAGTATAAAAGTAGTTTTCGTCTATGTAACAAAGTTTCACAATTTTCATTATTATTCTCTATAGAATTCAAACATCCATGTCAAAGAGATAACATCATTTGTGAGAAATGTATGAATTTGCGTCCCACTTTTAATTCATACAAATTGCTTTTCTATTTTCATTTTACTTTGTTTATTATGTCATTCAAACAATCCTACATTTAAATTCTTAGAATTTCTATACAATTGTTCTACATTCAAACGCTGAATTTTCAAGCAAAAATACACTTATTCAAATTTTCTTTACAAAAATTATTCTTAGGATTTTTTCAAGTTCAATCCCTTAAGTAAACTAAAACGTGTGATTTGTTTTACTAAAATATTAGTAAACAAATTGGCAAATCTAGTGAGACATTTTGTGCAAGAAATTTAAACTTTTGCAAAAAAGTTTTTGTGCTTTTATTGTTTGTTTTGTTCTTCAAGCATACAATGTTCTCAATGTATGAGTGCTTAGGTATCTGAGGAGTGATAAAATTCTAGAGATGGATCGCCAATCATAAAAAAATCCTTCCCTTCCCCAAAACGACGCTCCAAATGCAGAAGGACAACCAGTCAAAGGGACGGTTGGTGGTGCAAGTGTTTCAACATCCATTGGAGTAACCACTCTTTTTGTGAGTCAAATCTCAATTTTGACAACATTACCAAAAGTTTTGGTTCATCCACCACAATCTACGAGTGTTCCAAATATTTCCAGGTCTACACAAACTACTATAATAGATCCTAAACTTTCAAAGCTTTATACTACCCCCTATAGTAGGGAATATCCATATGGCATGCTAACTGCAATAATGACATACCTATTAAATTATGCATCTATGTATGCATAAAATGAAATGACTATTGCATCTCCTCTTAGTCAATATTTGGCACCTGGGTCTACTATCAACAATCTTAGTCAAATGGCATAGCCCCAAGGAGGATTAGGATATGTACCTCAAGTTATGTCAGCCTTAACTGCTAGTTCCCTATTAGTTATGAGGCAACAAATGGATGATAGCAGCCATGATATGGTTAATATGCTTATCTATGGTTAAAATTGAAATATTCCCCTAATTCCTTAATTAAGACGCTTTCACACGGTTCGCCATTTTTCCTCCAAACACCATATACAATTGGAATCAACTAGAAAGAGTATTCCATGAGCAATTCTATATGGGTTAGTCCAAAATTAGCCTAAAAGAACTAGCTGGCATAAAGAGAAAACTCTTTGAATTAATAGATGATTATTTCAATAGGACTAGGTTAATGAAGTAGGAACTACTCTCCCTACTATCCTCATCATAAATACGACTCTTGTTAACCAACTTCACAAAACGAGTAATATGTTGGTAACCAGTAGACTTCTTGATATCAGGTCGCAAACCATTCACAAACTTCAAACACTTAGACCTTTCAGAATTCATAGTATTGTTATGGGGACAATACTTGATCAACTCTTGGAATCTCGCAGAATACTCCGCTACGGTACCATTACCTTGATTCAACTCAAGAAATTCCACCTCTTTCTTTCCACTGACATATTCTGGAAAATAGTTCTCCAAAAATGCATAACAGAAAAGATCCTAAGTAATCACAATACTCTCTTCATCAAATCTCTAAGCAGTGCTACCCCACTATCATACCCCAATTTTTTACCTTAAGATCTCGCATCTCAGGCTCTATTTAAATCACGTCAAGATCATGTGCGAGGTTCTCTTGTGCCTTTCTCTTTTTGAGCTCACATATAAGGGAATCACCAAGCACATGTTATTGTTTAACTTGTGAATTTTTCTTTGTTATGTTATATTAACCAAAATACAAAAAAAATATATCTTGTGTCTTCCATTGCTTTGTATATTGTAGGTGTGGAACTAAGTGCACTCATTTCCTCTCCTAAGCTATGATTCCTCCTATCTTGTGCTTGGAGCTTGTAGAGAGTCATCAAGACTATGGTCGACATTTTCCGTTGAGATTATCCCTTTCCATGCTTCAAGGCATTATTACTCAAAAGGTTCAAGAGTTTTCTCCAGGGTTTGTCTTTGTACTAAAATCATCAATGGAAGAAGAAATTTGTCAAGACAATGGGCTTGTGGAATGAATTGCAGAGTATGAATCATGGCGCAAAAAATGAAGTTGTGGATTCATTGTGATCAATACATTATGATGAAATATTCATTCAAGTGTGCTATGAATTCAACATTTCCAAAAGATTAAGGAGTGTGATTCAAGATTTGGGTCTATGCTATCAAGGATCTCGTGCACATGATCATTTAAGAATAATCCAAGAGAATTCACCTATGCGGTTTATTTTGGATTCAAAGTTGTTAATTCATATCCATTCAAAAAGAACAAAAATATGCATGCTTGTTTTCATTTACAATTTATAATTTTAATCTAAATTCAATTTTATTCTTTGAGTTGAATTTTTATTAAAATAAAAAATCAATTTTATATTTTATCATATTTTGTTTATTTTTTTTATTTTTTAGTCAAGGTACAATTAACAAAGAAAGGGAGGTGCAATTCAAGAGAATCCAAAGCCCATTTGTTATAAAGCCCATTTTGTTCCAAGTCTTTGAAGTCAAAAGCCTTTTTGAAGATAGTTTTTGAGCAATGAAGAAAAAAGAGTTAGGATCCCACTTTGAATGAGATCTAGGGTTTCCATCCACGATTTCCCACAGCAAATAACCAATTTCACATTTTTATTCATCCTTCCATTTTCACTACAAACAAAACTCACAAAAGACAATAATGAAAATGTTTTGCACAACTCATGAAAGAATTGAAAGAATTAATCACGCGTTTCCCTCTCATGATCCCACAAAAATCAGCATGATCCTCACATTCCCTTAACGAATTTGATTCCTCTCCTCACTCAAATCTCTATTCTACCCTCACTCTCATGATCCTATAAATAAGCTACTTCATTACAAGAAAAGAGTGAGAAAAAATAGTAACATTACTCTGCAAAATTTTTATCAGAATAAAACTCTCCTCCAATTTTCTTCAATAACCAAAAACCTCACCACTTTCATCGATCCCTCTATCTTCATACATCATGACCTTCATCCACATCAAACTCACCATCCAATACACCATCAATATTCATTCTCCAATAACCTGCACAAAAACCATTTCGATAACTCACTCCATCCTCACTCATTTCCTTCAAAATTGTGAACATCAACTCCCTCCGCCCGAGCTTCTTTCTGATGAAACCACCATATAACTTCTTATCCTCACTTTGCCGATTCAACCATCCAAATCATTACGGATGGGGGATGGTGAAGGTATGTAACTCCGCCTATGACGCCAACGATGATCTGTAGGATTAGGGGAAGGTGATCGTGACCGTCCCTTTGGCCATGGGGATGGTGTGTGCTGACGAGAGAGGTGGTCTTCTTTGCTTTTCTTGGAAATAAAAGAGGGATGATCTCTTCGAGGAGGATAACGTTGAAGTTTCTTGGATGCCAAAGAGTCTTTCTCGGGACGTGGTTGTTTGCGAGGAGGAGTCTTAGCGCTGTGTTTCTGCTCCAATGCCCTAATCCGACCGCTCTGCTGACAGATCATGGCGTTGGTCTGGTTCAGGGCTGCAAAGATGGCATCCATGGTAGGATCAACCTGAGGTAGCTCTATGACCAGAATACCTTCTTCAAGAAGAGATTCTTGATGACTCTTTCCGCCGGTATCTCCGTAGTGGAATGTGGTATTGTCATGGGCATCCTCCGAAGAAGGGGAAGCTGCGAGGCCATCGCGAAGCTGAGAGAAATTATTGTTTAGAGGAGGTACGCTGAGCTGAACATCGTGCTTTCCCATCTTTGTGGAATCTTGATCAAAGAAATTCTCGTTGTTTCCAACCATGAAAGATGAAAGGTGATAGCTTTACATTTTGAGTTCTTGGTAAAGCAGAAAAGCGGTCAAGAAAGTGCGAGAAAGAGAAACAGGGGAGCAGGAATTTCCCATAGATGGCCAACAACAGTAGGCTTGATCTTCAGTGATGGATGAGAAAAAAGGGTTGTACATGCAAGGCACTTTGATGCCAAAGTAAGAAAGAGAACAACAAGGTACAACATAAAGTATGAGATTTTGGGCAATGTTTGGATTACCCTTCCCTATAGAGGTATAGGGTTATTTATAGTGTGCTCCTTGGTGAAGATTGGGTCACGCTATATTTGTGGGCATGGGCTTGATTTCTAGGCCCAAAATATAGGAGATAATTGACTAGGTCTTGACTAGCTGAGTTCAAGAGACTAGTTGTTACTGGGAACGAATGCCCAGCGTGCTTAGATAATCCTTAGTCGTGGGAGATCTAAAGATTAGTCGTTCCAGGTAAAAAGGGGAGCTTGACTTTTGTCGGTTCTATGGATTGGACCAATGCTTATTGGGCCGCTCTATGCTAATGAGTGGATTGGGCCTATCGGAACGATTAGGCCAGTCCATAACAACTATATATAAGTTAACTATTGAATTATTATCATGCATGATATTCACTTTATTTCTTTTTATTATGTAGATTATTAACGACAAAACAACATTCCCCGTTGAGGACTTTGTAGATCTTCGTAAACATTGAGCGTATATCCACAATGTGCTTAAGGGTCCTGCTGATTGATTTATTGAGATGTGCTAATGACTTATTTTCTGTATTGATGTGAATATTATTTTTCACTGAAACATATTTTGTTTTTGATGTAAATACTACTTTTGGTTTTTGATGCACAATGTTAGCAAAATTACAAGTTGTTTTTTATTCTCTTTATGCATGGTTAGCAAAAATACAGGTTGTTTTAAATTCTCTAATATGGTTATAATTTATACAGGTTAAAATATGGGATGATATTGAAAAGTAGAGAATTGAATTTTTAAAACAGAGGAAGTTTTGACAGAAGTTATAGCTAACCGTGGTTGGATATTGAATACTGATCAGAATAATACAAATTACAAAATGTTGATGCTGACAATCGAACTTGGGACAATTAGGTCTATCACAACGGTTGGGTTAACTAACCGTTGTGATATCGTACGCACTTTTTAGGATACAACAACGGTCCCAGGATCGTAATTGTAAGTAACACATTTACGACCACACTCTACATAATAATGTTTGGACTCGCGTAATTATATGTATTTTGTAACCATTGTTAAGTGAGTTTTACATAGTAGTGAATATTGACGAGCTCCTGAAGCTGACCTAATCGCCCCAATTGGGCCTAATTTTCAAAATTGGGATTGGCTGCTAAACACATACATAGTGTCAATTATCTATTTCGGTTTGTATGTGACATGAGAGATGTCAGAATAGAATAATAATATTGATCAGATCATGGGAAAAACACTTCTCTAAGAAAAAGGAAATATCTCCTCCATAATGCGACACATTCCCAAAAAAAAAAGGATATAGCTAATTATTGTTATTAGCAAGGTAGTCAGAATCGAGTTTTTATCTTGACTCATTTTTCCTAAGTAAAAATGAAATGTAAAATCATGGAGTTTACCTCATTAAAATAATATTAAATTTATATACGACAGTTGCCATATATATACTTATATAATATCGTAAAGGTATTAATAATTTAAAATTTTAACTTAATTATAAAGTAAAAATGTACTATATCACCATAATAAGGTGTAATATTCATAAACTTGTATCAAACTAAATAAATGACTCACCAAATCATAAAAAGTAACATCCAAGAGATTATCCAGAAAAACCCAATAGTTTCATAAATTACTCTAGTTAAAAAAACAAGTGTTTTCATCTTCATTTTCAACTTAATCAACAGTTCAATCCTTCTATAACATCATCTTCATTAGGGTATTCATATTCGACTTGTTTTAATTCATCACCAAATGATACAAATTCTTCTATATTATAACCAAAATATGAATGTAAATAAAATTAAAAAGTTAAAGAGAAGTTTTCATGGGCTTAAATATAAAATATGAATTTTAAAACTTGACAAAAAAAGGTAAAATCAGGTCAAAGAGTAAAATCCAATGATTTTACACGATTTCACCGATTTCAGAGCAATTTAAAATCGTTCAAGAATGATTTTACATAAAAAAATTCTACCTGCTATTTAACACAAAATGATAACTTAGAAACGTGAAATTTATCGAGATTTTT
The DNA here is from genome assembly GCF_029867415.1 of Vicia villosa. Taxonomy (NCBI): domain Eukaryota; kingdom Viridiplantae; phylum Streptophyta; class Magnoliopsida; order Fabales; family Fabaceae; genus Vicia; species Vicia villosa. The sequence goes on along the minus strand of NW_026705562.1, from coordinate 527,236 downwards.
TTTTGATATAACCTAGAAACGTGAAATTTATAGAGTTTAGGTTTTAAATCGAGATTTTTTTTGGTTTATCACACTCTTACCGGTTTAGTCCGATTTGGGGGTAAGTTCTGGCATCAAGTGGTTCCAACCCCCTCCCGATCGCAGTTGCAGGGGATCGAATCGCGGTACTCCCTACCAAGCCTAACACCAATCACCACTTAAACAACTAACGATTGGTGTTTTTAATTATAAGAGTTTTTTTTAATGTAAGAGTCGCTTGAGAATTAATAAAATAAATAATGCAATTTAATATGCGAATATACAAGTATATAAATTTTGAATTTAATTGATAATGTACAAAAATTTTAAAAAATTACACTATTAGTTAATCGTGATCGTTAGATGTTAGCTAAAATTTAACTTTTACTTTTATCATATCTATAAAATAACATCTATGAATAATTGTGATGCATTAACCGTGTTATTTTTACATTAATAGTACATTTAATCTAATAATCTTAGTCAATTTTTATTTATTTAAGATGAGTACACATAAAAACGAAAAACTTATGGAGACTCTAAATGAAATTTGGAAGTCAAAAAGAAATATCTTTCTAGATAAACTTTCAAATTTTTATTATCTATACAAAAATATAACATATACTATAATTTAGTCATAGAATATAAAACAATTGATTAAATTTTGTATTTTATAAAATTGGTGGTTAAAATACTTTCTAAATATGAATACATAAAATTTATGTTAAATTATTTTTTTAGTAAAGAAATCATGATTAAAATTAAGAGACTAAATAATAAATTACTTATACTAAGATATAAAAAATATTATAAATTCATTAAAAAATTATAGTTGTCAAATAAATTTGTCTTTAAAATATAAATTTGTAAACTATATAAAGCACAAACTATAAGTTTATCATATTAAAACAAAGGAAACATAATTCAAAACCATAATCTATTGTGAGCATTGGTAGATAGTACAAAGAAATCACATAGTTCAAACAAAATTCACTGATTTCAATAAATTACAGAAGAGCAAATAGTCTTTACATATTAGTGTCAAACAATTCCATTCCAGCAGGCTCCCGTCTCAATGACACTCATCCACTCATACTCATGAGCATAGCAAAGGTGTGGTACCTGCAAAGACTCCGACGATCTAGTTAGTTATGAATTCATAATTATTTTGGAACCTTAAAATGAGCCGAGCCAATGACAAATCTCTGCAACCACATTGAAGGAAAACCAGTTCAGAAAATAACTATTATTTTAATATTCACCGACCTCTTCCAAGTTATCTTCCTACAAAATTCACAAAACAGTAACAGTGTAAACATTGAAAAGTCATTAAGCTCACTACAAGAAGACCAACAATAAGCCCCTAAGACAAGTCAAGAAGGTTTCACATTTTATGTTGAGCAGGAGCAAGTCAAATGAGGCAACCAGAAGAACATCACTTTTAATGACCTCAAGACTGATTTTGTCATATAATGGGACATATGTTACTGCACACTGTTACAAACCTGAAAACACCAAATTCTGAATCAAATCACTAAAGTACTAATGCAATAATTAATAACGCTAATTGTATCATATTCTAACATGTTTTAACATACTAAATATAGTTCCTTAACTGTAATTTTCCTTACGGAGATAAAGTGCTATACCTCCATTGCGAATATCCATTCCGGACAATTGGATCCATTTATGCCACAACAGTCACCATTTTGCCACAAAAAACTTGAAAGAAAACCACCTAGCAAAGAAATACTACACTAATTTTTAATTATGTTTCATTACGAAAGCTTATGACATCCCAAGAACTAACAATCTAAACTATTTTCTCCAATACTTGTATGTTTGTTTAATAATTTATTAAATATAAGTTTATTCAATTCAAAATATAATTTATTTACTTCTAGCTATATAAATAAATAAATCAATTGAGTCAATCTCATCATATATTTATAGAGCTTTTGAAATGAGCTAACATACAAAATTAAAGACCTGTTGAAAAAATAATTTGTTAAAAGTTAGTTCCTACTAAAACCAAACTAAAACAACCAAAAAGCTCCCCTACTTTATTAGGTTGTTTTGAGTGATACACTATCCTGCAGGTTCAGATTACAGAAGAGCAATGTTGCCTTGCTTATATATGACAAGTTAGGATCGAGAGTAAGCATGTGGAATTATCACAGTGGTGGTACAATGGGTAGATCTAACAAAGAACAAAGAGAAAATTGATTCAACATTTAAGGATCGCGAGACTGACACTGTTAGTATTCAGAGAATTCAAGATGAGCTGAAAACAATGGAGATTTGGGAAGTCGTCCAAAGGAAGATTTTAAAAGACTAAAAGTGCGGCTTGGACGTCCAACGAAATTATCCATATCTCCCCAACATCAGAGATCATTCAACAGATCAGTGTGTTAGAGTCAGCAAACATTAGGTTAAAACAGGAAACTAAAACCGATACACTACAACCGCCAGCAGTTAAGAACGAAATAAAGGAATTAAACATGGTGATTTCTTTAGGAAAGGAAGAGAGGTCAAAGAAGGTAGTTCTGGAAGATATCGCCATCATTCAGGAATCGTGGAACCCGTCTCAGAAGGAGGACACGACGTTTACGCCATATGGCTCAAAGAATTAAAAAAAAAAACGACAAGCCTCTAGGAGCGAAGAAATACCCGGTCCCAGGAGCGACGGAATCACTAGAGAACTTGTATCGAAATTAATTTTCTTGAGGAGCCTCCCAAGTTGCAGCTGCAGGGACATGGGAGGCCTAAAGGGCATCTTTTTCATTAGCTTCGTTGAATTCTTAGATAAAATTTGCAGCATTGCTGACAATAGCCGAAGGCATGAAATTCTGGTTTTCAAAAAATGACTTGGTTCTCGCCCCCAAAGTAATGAGCATAAAAGCTGGGAAACAAAGATACTTACAAAGTAATGAGTTGGTACTTATTTATGCCAAATTTTCATGCTATATTTACTTTATCCAACTATACCCACATTCCCCAATTATCATATGCTTCCTGCATCGAGTACTTTCCCATCCTTTCCACCACATCCTCCTCTCATTGAAACAGGGCCCTTCTCCATTCCCTGTCACATATGCCAATACCCAAGTTTGAATGTATCACTCACCGTTGCCCCCGCTTATAAAGTCTACGAATATGGTCTTTCTATGCCACATCTTTGCCTAGCACCAGTAGTATTTAAATCTTGTGTTCCTTTCTCAATTTCTTTAACATCTTACCGCTAAATAAAATCACTTCTTTTGTTCCTTCTCAGTCATCATACACACAATGTTTAATTGCCAATATGCCAAACCACAAACTTCGTTTTTTTAAATTCAACCTCCAAAGCTATTACTTAAGAATGCTAAGTTGGAAGCTCTCAAATTTTATATTCCATTAGTTTGCTTCAGCGTCGATTAGCTGATTCACTAGGGGTCCCCAAATTTATATTTGAGGCATGACTCCACACTTCAAACTCAGCCTGACCCGAGAACCAGTTGTCGCCCAAATTTCTTGTCTCTGCCCATTTCCAATGTTTCAGAAGGCCTCCATGTCAATGACACTCATCCACTCATAGATGGGTTGAATACCGGACCGTGCTTACATTAGGGTAGACCGAAGACAACTTCTGTTCTTGAACACTCTAGCAGCTTATTAAGCATAACCAGCAGTCCAAATCAAAGGTAAACTTCCTACCACATTTTTGAGATGTTGGTTTTCCTTTATGTTTGATCATACTCATTAGCATAGCAAAAAGGTGTACCTGCAAAGACTCCGACGATCAAGTTAGTAATGAATTCAAAATTATTTTGGGAAATAAAACAACATACTACCTTAAATATCCTCCAGCAGATCATGACAAGTTCACAATTGCATAGTAAAAATAATAATTGAGAAAGATTATGCATAGCATCGGTATATTAAGTCAACTAGTAAAGCTGAGAGCAATGACAAATCCCTGCAACCACATTGAAGGAAAACTACAATTCAGAAAACATGAAGGATATCTTTTACCCAAAGTCCCAATAAAATGATTTTGGAAGTCATACATTTGTAATCATATCCACTAATTGTGAAGTTCTTGTAGGACTAGCCAGTCTCCTCAAGAACAATCAAACACAATTTTGGTGATGGGACTCCACAAAATCAAAGCACATAACCACCCTTACCAGTATAAAAAAACAAAGTGCTAGAAATAGCTTAAAACAATATTTGTGCAATTTATCTGAATGGGAACAAAAACAGCAAAAAGGATCACAAGGAAATGGTTAGGCCATAGAATAATGGCTTATATGTTTTAATAAAAACATACCTTACACAAATCCATCTTCATAATTATTTTTGGAACCTTAAAATGAGTTGAGCCAATGACAAATCCCTGCAACCACATTGACGGAAAACCACTTCAGAAAATATGAAGGATGTCCTTTACCCAAAGTCCCAATAAAATGACTTTGTAAGTCATACAACTGTAATCATATCAAGTAACTGCAAAGTTCTTCAACAATTTCACATGGTTCAGTATGAATTTATCAATAATAACTCAGTTAGGTACGAAAAGTTTGTGCAGTTACTGCCTCTACAGCTCCGCCAATAAAGTGAAATAATTATATACCTCCATAAATTATGTATATTAATTAAAGCTCCTAACACAAGGAAAATGTCACATACATTTGCTCCCTTGGCGGGGCCTGAAATAATGAAATAAAACAATGGAAGAAATAATCTAAAGCCAAACTCAAACATAATCAAATGACCATTCATGAAGTAATAATTGAAATAGAATCAATATCATAACATCAACATTAGCATGTATGCGTTCTATAGGACATAAACGGAAACATGATTGATTACCATATGAAAGATATGTGCGGAAAACAATTTAACTGTTCTATCACAGTAAGTGCAACGGCATAATAGATAATAACTATTATTTTAATATTCACCGACCTCTTCCGAGTTATCTTCCTACAAAATTCACAAAACATTAACAGTGTAAACATTGAATAGTAATTAAGCTCACTACAAGAAGACCAACAAAAAGCCCCTAAGACAAGTCAAGAAGTTTTCAAATCAAGAAAAGGTTTCACATTTTATGTTGAGCACAAGCAAATCAAAAGAGGCAAACAGAAGAACATCACCTTTAATGACCTCAAGAATAGCAAGGGTGTGGTACCTGCAATGTCTCCGACAATTAAGTTAGTTATGGATTCAAAATAATGTTGGGAAATCAAAAAATATAACCAACAATGCACAATCAAATGATAATAACTGAGAAAGATTAACCATAAAATATAACCGTTACAGGGTATATTAATTCAATCATGTATAATTAACTATAAATGCTAAGTAAGATATTATCATTTTATTCTAAAGGCTTATTCAAGTAAGATATTGTCTGAAAAAATTCTAAGTAAGATATTTTCTGAAAGATCAATTAGAAAGAAAAAAAAAAAGAATTATCTGATAAACTAGTACAACAACTATTGTGTGCAAGCAGATGCTCATTCTCTAATTAGCTTGACTACTTATCTCTTAGACTTCAGTTAGCTTGGGCAGAAGCTTTAGCCTCCGAAGATGTACCAATTGAATGCTCTGTTGCGTCAACGCCTTCATTTGTAACCTCAAATGCTGGCTCTCCCTATCAAATATGACAAAAACGAACAGTGAAACAAAAAACAAAGTCAAGTAGTATTCCAGCACAATATTTGTGCAGTAGTTATAACAAAACAATCACTTTGCAAATGTCGTAAAAACCAAAGGAAAAGAGGCAAACACAAGAACATTTACCTGTAATGACCTGAAGACTAATTTTGATCTATTCACGACATGAGCATTTACGCGTAATTTCCCATCCTTTCCACCAGTACTAAGTTTCCACAGCTGAACTCATTTCCTCTCCATCACATCCTCCTCAAATTGAAATAGGGCCATTCTCCATTCCCATTCACATATGCCAATACCCAAGTTTGAATGTATCACTCACCGTTGCCCCCGCTTATAAAGTCTAAGAATATGGTCTTTCTATGCCACATCTTATTAAGCATAACCAGCAGCCCAAATCAAAGGTAAACTTCCTACCACGTTTTTGAGATGTTGGTTTTCCTTTATGTTTGATCATACTCATTAGCATAGCAAAAAGGTGTGGTACCTGCAAAGACTCCGACGATCAAGTTAGTAATGAATTCAAAATCATTTTGGGAAATAAAACAACATACTACCTTAGATATCCTCCAGCAGATCATGACAAGTTCACAATTGCATAGTAAAAATAATAATTGAGAAAGATTATCCAAAGCATTGGTATATTAAGTCAACTAGTAAAGCCGAGAGCAACGACAAATCCCTGCAACCACATTGAAGGAAAACTACAATTCAGAAAACATGAAGGATATCTTTTACCCAAAGTCCCAATAAAATGATTTTGGAAGTCATACATCTGTAATCATATCCAGTAATTCTGAAGTTCTTGTAGGACTAGCCAGTCTCCTCAAGAAAAATCAAACACAATTTGGTGATGGGACTCCACAAAATCAAAGCACATAACCACCCTTACCAGTATAAAAAAAGAAATCGCCATTGATAGCTCAAAACAATATTTGTGCAATTTATCTGACTGGGAACAAAAACAGCAAAAAGGATCACAAGGAAATGGTTAGGCCATAGAATAATGGCTTATATGTTTTAAAAACATAGCTTACACAAATCCATCTTCAGTTATATTAATCAGGCCTCTACCAAAGTAAAACAACAAGCATGATTAATTGAGTAGAAAAGGCCAAAGTGCAATTTTGGAGTTGTGAAACATACTAATAATCACCATTGATTAAATGCTAGAGCAGAATCCTCAAACAAAAATCACTGATTTTGTGAATTAGTTTTTGTGGTATATAAATAAATTGGTAAAGAACTTGTAAGACTACACTATGCTGCTAGTACAGATTACACAAGCGCAATGTTGCCTACTATATATATATTGAAGATCACAAGCACTGCAAACCAGGTAGAGGCTGAGAGCAACACATATAATCCTATCAACAGAAGTTCAACATCCAAAAATACACAAATCAACAACATAAGCATGTTCTAGAGATGAGTAGAGATTTTACAAAACAGGTGGAGGATGTGGCACGTATAACTCAACACCAGCAAGAAACCATCAGTTATACTAAGTAACAGGAATACAATGAGCAACAAGGCACAAATCTATACCAGGAGCATGATTTTGAGAAAATCGAAGATGTTGGTAAGCAGGTAGAGGAAGTGTTACAGAGAAATCAACAACAGTTGAGCATTAGTCATACTACACAACATGAATCCAAAATTCAACAAGGCACAAATTAACACCAGGAGCCGGAATTCGAGAACCTCAGTGCTACATATAAATCAACATCAGCAGATCAATAGTATTCATACTCAACAGGAATGCAAAAACAGGAGAATTACTCAGACCAGATCCAAGACAATGCACAGCAGGTTATAAATCAACAGCAGGAGCTCAACACAACTGCTACAAAGGAGGAAAGTAAGGAAACAAGTAAACAACAGGAGCATGCCCCACCTCATCTCAGAGGGATGGCACAACAGATTGAGTATGATCCACAAATAATACATCAACAAGGTTTCAGCAGAGAACTTCATCAGCATGAGGGATATAAACGACAAGTCAGGATCGAGGGTAAAGAGAAAATTGATCCAAAATTTAAGGATCACGAAACTGATAGTGTTAGTATTCAGGGAATTCTAGATGAGCTGAAAACAATGGAGATTTGGGAAGTCGTCCAAAGGAAGAATTTCAAAGACAAAAATTAGTGCGGCTTGGACATCCAACGATATTATTCATATCTCCCCTACATCAGAAACTAATTTAACAGATCAAGTGTTACTGTGTTAGAGTCATCAAACATTAGGGTAAAACAGGAAACTAAAACTGATACACTACAATAGCCAGCAGTTAAGAATGAAATAAAGGAATTAAACATGGTGATTTCTTTGGGAAAGGAAGAGAGGTCAAAGAAGGTAGTTCTGGATGATATCGCCATCATTCAGGAATTTTGGAACCCGTCTCAGAAGGAGGACACGATGTTTACGCCATATGTCTTAAAGAATTAAAAAAAAAGAAAGAAGAAACAACGAGCTTCTAAGAGCGAAGGACTAACTTATAGTACCCGGTCCTAGGAGCGATGGAATCACTTTGTATCAACATTCATTTTCTTGAGAAGCCCCCCAAGTTGAAGCTGCAGGTACATGGGAGGCTTAAGGGGCATCTTTTTCATTAGCTTTGTTGAATTCTTAGATAAAAAATTCAGCATTGTTGGCAAAAACCGAAGGCATGAAATTCTGGTTTTCAAAAAATGACTTGGTTCTTGCCTCCCAAAGTAATAAGCATGAAAGTTGGGAAACAAAGATATCTTACAAATAATGAGTTGGTACTGATTTATGCCAAATCTTCAGCCTGGTTAATGATAAACTCCACAGCATTAGGACCTGTTTATGCATCAATACGAAACATTTATCAAACTTTAAGTTTCTAAATTCAATAAATATTAAAAGTAAGTTTATTTAGATTTAGGAAAGGTACAAAAACACAAACTGTGTCATATAATGGGACATATGTTACCACATACTGTTACAAACCTGGAAACACCACATTCTGAATCAAATCACTAAAGTACTAACGCAATAATTAATAATGCTAATCGTATCATATCATATTCTAACATGTTTAAGATACTAAATAGTTCCTCAATTGTAATTTTCCTTACAAAGATAAAGTGCTATACCTCCGTTGTGATCATCCATTCCGGACAATTGGATCCATTTATGCCGCAACAGTCACCTTGTGATACAAAAAACAAAAGCTAGTTATATTAATTACATAAATTTATGAATATTTAGTATAGTAAGTTAATAGAACAAGAACAGTTACAGGACTGACACTGCCGCTCTTCATGGCGGAACCGATTCAGATAACAGCATCATAAGCCTCTTCAAATGTGACCCATTGATAGAAACCAACCTGCAAATTCAATTGAGTTCTTACATAATTTTACATAATTCAAAGCAAAATTTATTTTATACCCAACAAATGTAACATAAATAAAATATTGATGGAAATAAATGTGTCCATTAATATTATTTTATTCTAAAGGCTAATTCAAGTAAGATATTGTCTGAAAAAAATTCTAAGATATTGTCTGAAAGATCAATTAGAAAAAAAAAATGAATAATCTGATAAACTAGTACAACAACTATTGTGTGTAAGCAGATGCTCATTCTCTAATTAGCTTGACTACTTATCTCTTAGCTTTCAGTTTGCTTGGGCAGAAGCTTTAGTCTCCGAAGATGTACCAATTGAATGCCCTGTTGCGTCAACGCCTTCAATTGTAACCTCAAATGCTGGCTCTCCCTATCAAATATGACCAAAACAAACAGTGAAACTAAAAACAAAGTCAATCATGCATGATCACTCAAGATGTTTCTTGCACTAGTTAATACTAACATGCAACCTCATATGAAAATAAGTCAAGTTTTACATTACATGTAATTTATACATGCTATAATGACATCAAACATTTTCACCCAACATATGAAAATAAGTCGAGATGTTTTACCGAAGGAACTAGTTGTGACCCAACATTTTCACCCTCTGCCATTTCCAATGTTCCAGCAGGCTCCCGTGTCAATGACACTGGCATGGCAAAGGTGTGGTACCTGCAAAGACTCCGACTATCTAGTTAGTTATGAATTCAAAATTATTTTGGAAAATAAAACAAAATACTACCTTAAAATGAGCTGAGCCTATGACAAATCCCTGCAACCACATTGAAGGAAAACCACTTAAGAAAATATGAAGGATGTCCTTTACCCGAAGTCCCAATAAAATGACTTTGCAAGTCATACAACTGTAATCATATCAAGTAACTGCAAAGTTCTTCAACAATTTCACATGGTCCAGTACGAAATTATCAATAATAACTCAATTAAGTACAGAAAATTTGTGCAGTTACTGCCTCTAGCATGTATGCATTATATAGAACATAAACGGAAACATGATGGATTACCATATGAAAGATATGAGCGGGAAAACAATTTAATTGTTCTATCACAGTAAGTTCAACGGCATAATAGATAATAACTATTTTAATATTCACCGACCTCTTCCGAGTTATCTTCCTACAAAATTCACAAAACATTAACAATGTAAACATTGAAAAGTAATTAAGCTCACTACAAGAAGACCAACAAAAAGCCCCTAAGACAAGTCAAGAAGGTTTCACATTTTATGTTGAGCACAAGCAAGTCAAATGAGGCAACCAGAAGAACATCACCTTTAATGACCTCAAGACTGATTTTGATATATTCATGACAAGATCATAGCAAGGGTGTGGTACCTGCAAAGCCTCCGACGATCAAGTTAGTTATGGATTCAAAATAATGTTGGGAAATAAAAAAATATAACCAACAATGCACAATCAAATGATAATAATTGAGAAAGATTAACCATAAAATATAACCGTTCTATCGAAACTTCAGCTTGGTTAATGATAAACTCCACATCATTAGGACCTGTTTATGCATACATTTATCAAAATTTAAGTTTCTAAATTCAATAAATATTAAAAGTAAGTTTATTCTAAAGTCTAATTCAAGTAAGATATTGTCTGAAAAAATTCTAAGTAAGATATTGTCTGAAAGATCAATTAGAAAAAAAAAAAGAATTATCTGATAAACTAGTACACCAACTATTGTGTATAAGCAGATGCTCATTCTCTAATTAGCTTGACTACTTATCTCTTAGCTACCAGTTTGCTTGGGCAGAAGATTTAGCCTCCGAAGATGTACCAACTGAATGCCCTGTTGCGTCAACGCCTTCATTTGTAACCTCAAAGCTGGTTCTCCATATCGAATATGACCAAAACAAACAGTGAAACAAAAAACAAAGTCAAGTAGCATTCCGGCATAATATTCGTGCAGTATTTATAACAAAACAACAGCTCCGCCAATGTCGTAAAAACCAAAGGAAAAGAGGCAAATACAAGAACATTTACCTGTAATGACCTGAAGACTAATTTTGATCTATTCACGACATGAGCATATCAATGTTGTGCCCGTGGTACCTTCCTGCAAAGACTCTGACAATCCAGTGAGATTCATGACATGAAAAGACACTATGAAAAACATTTTAGACTAAACAAAAGATGGAAAATAGCAAGACATGATGGAATAAGCATAAAAGAGTGACACTGACCTTTATGGAAAGTATGTGAAAAAGGAAAAAGAACAGAAGAAGTTACCAACAGAGTTAGAGTGAATTACTTTCTATGATTGCAACCTGAAGTTATGTAAGAAATGAGTGGGATAGACAATTTAATTGTTAAATAACAGGTAGTGCAATGCAACAACATAAGAGATGAAACCACCTTGCAAATCAATAAGAGGAAAACACAAGAACATTACCTGTAATGACCTGATGACTGATTCAAAATAACATACCTGCCGGATGATCAAGGATGCACAAACTCAAAATCAATTGAAAGGAATGAGTTGTTACTATCTAAATGACATCAAGATTGTGACTTTTCTCTTTCTTTCAGCATCCATGGCTTCTTGGGTTTTGTTAATGAGACGACAGAGTTCTAAACGCATCTCACCAAGTTCAATAATTTCATCCATGAGTTGCAACCGTTTTTTGATTGGTGAGGGAGTATGACGAGGTGATAATGTGAGCATTTGAGGAATCTCATCCAAAAACGGTAGCTTTCTTATCTTATTAGGTTTTGGCGCCGAAGGGGAAAACTCTATCTTTCTTTTCTTAGTAGGATTTGGTGAATCCATCGGAAGAGAGATTGAGAATGATAAAGATCGAGAAAGTAGAAGAGAACAGAGAAAGAGTGAGAGCGACAAAGATTGAGAATGACAAAGATTGAGAAAGACAAAGATTATCGGAGAGATCGAAACAATGCTGTTCTGTTGTATACTTATAATGTTTGGCGGATTAGGGCGCAACGGTCACTTTAATGATTCGCGGGGATTAATTAAGGCGGTGCTAAAACAACCACTCCTATTGGATTTTGTTTTTATAATTAATAAAGTGTCCACTTTTACAATTTATTCTTATTATTGAAATATTCTCTGCTTTTATTACATACAAGAATTTCTTTTTTACTTTTTCAGAGAAATTATTTATTATAATAAGATTTATTCTGTCATTAAATTAGGCTTAATTAATGATGATACCCTTTTAACTCAATTTTAGATTTCACTTTAATCTTTTATCTTTTATGTAATAAATGTTATACATTAGTATTAGTCTCTTAAACATTGTTCTGTTAATCTATTTGGTTTTTTTTTTTTTAAATTTTGTGAAGACACCTTAACTTTCGCATATGTGTCATGACAAGAAGTCAATTGTTAAAAAGCTAAGTCAGCATATTGTTAGTATGAGATTTTCAGCTCAAACATGTTTGACAAAAATAGGGATGTGAGATAAATGTAAAGCATAAATGTAGATGGTCAAATCATGTGTTCAATGCCAGAGATTCAACATTAAGCAAATGGATTCTCGACAAAGGTAGTTGGAGGGCCTGAAGTTGTTTTTCGACAATAGTTAGTGGTGTTGCAACAGTTCAAGGATTGAAGACACGTGGAAGCATAATAGAGGACAAAGACCATGTAATAGTCTACTGTCGAATTTCGATAAGTTAATTGTTGTTGACGATTGTTGATGTACACAGTATATAAGTAGTTTTCGTTTATGTAACAAAGTTACACAATTTTCATTATTATTCACTATAGAATTCAAACATCCATGTCATAAAGATAATAGAATTTGTGAGAAATGTATGAATCTGCGTCCCACTTTTAATTCAAACAAATTCATTACAAGGGTGGCCGTGTTAGGCAACAAGGGTGGCCGTGTTGGCCAACACTGCCCGTGTCAGGCAACAAGGGTGGCCGTGTTGGCCCTCTGAACTTAAGTTTTCAAAATCATACTCCCAGCTAGAGCTGTCAAAATGGGTTCGGCCCATTGAGCCGGCCCATAAGCCCTACAATTTAGCGCGGACCGGGCCGCAAAATACCTTAAAAAAAGACGACCCTGTCTTTTTGGGCCAGCCCACCGGGCCTATGTTTTTTATGGGCTGGGCCGGGCCGGGCCAAGCGGGCTTCGGGCTGACCCATTAAAAAAAGATTTTGGTAAATTTTAAGAAAAAAGATTGAGATAAGATATAATTTTATAAATGTGTTTTCAAGTCCTAAAGAAAAGTCAAAGAGGATCAAGATATATTTTCAAAATGATGTGACCAAGGAAATGGTTGTGAGATGTAGAAAAAACTTGATAAGTATTGGTGATAATATAAGTTACTTTATACTTTTACATGGATGATTTTGTGGTATTCATATATATATATTTGTGGATAAATATTTTAAACATCACTTATATACGTTTATGATGCATTTTTACTTATGTTGTATTGCATTTATCCATTACATCCTTTTATAAAATTAAAATTATAATACTGAAATACGGGTCGGGCTGGCCCATCGGGCCGCACGGGCCTTTGAAAAATGGGTCGGTCTCATTTTATGTGGCCCATTTAGCAATTGGGCTGGGCCGGGCCAGCCCATTAAAACACGTTGGCCCACCGGGCCGAAGTGGGCTGGGTCGGACCGGCCCATTTGACAGCTCTACTCTCAGCACTGCTGACACGCGTGGCCTTGTTATGTAGCACGGGCTGTGTCAGCCCTTAACTTCAGAATTTGGCTTTGATTTCTTCATCAAAGTTGTAGCCCATTTCGTTAGCAAAATTTTTCCACCAGAACCGCGTCATTTCGAGTTACGAAGCTCTATTTATGATCAAAATACTACACGCTTGTCAAGATGAGAAACATGCTGAAAATTTCCATATCTCACACTTGCTAACACGAGCCGTATCAGCCCCCTGACTTTTATCTCTGTTGCATTTTCTTGGTCACGCTTCATCCTAACACGGCCAGTTTCAGGTGACACAGGTGGTCGTGTCAGGCCTCATGTAGCATGATTTTTCACTTCCTTCGAAACTCCCCTTTTTGTACTTTTTCGCATTAATTTGTCTCGGTTTATTCCTTTGAGCCTGCAAACAGTACAATACACAACCAAAGCATAAAATGTAGAAGAATGAAGTAAAACGCTTGACAATATAAAGCAAAGACGGCTAAAATTAACGGTAAATAAACGTGTAAAAACCACTGATCAGTAACCACTCTTTTTGTGTGTCAAATCTCAATTTCGACGACATTACCAAAGTAGTGGTTCATCCACCATAATCAACGAGTGTTCCAAATATTTCCAGGGTTACACAAACTACTATAATAGATCATAGGCCTTCAAAGCTTCATACTACCCCCGGTAGTAGGGAATATCCATATGGCATGCAATAATGGCAGACCTATAAGCTAATGCATCTATGTATGCATATAATGCAATGACTATTGCATTTCCTCTTAATCAATAGTTTGCATCAGGGTCTACAATCAACAATCTTAGTCGAATGGCACAGTCCCAAGGAGGATTATGATATGTCCCTAAAGTTATGTCTCCCTTAACTACTAGTTCCCTCTTGGCTATGAGGAAACAAATGGATGATAGCAACCATGATATGGTTAATATGCTTATCCATTGTTAAAAATGAAACATTCCCATAATTCCTTACTAAGACGCTTTCATATGGTTCACCATTTTCCCTCCAAACTCCCTATACAATTGGAATCAACTAGAAAGAGTATTCCATGAGCAATTCTATATGGGTTAGTCCAAAATTACCCTAAAAGAACTAGATGGTGTAAATAGAAAACTCTTTAAATTAATAGATGATTATTTCAATAGGATTAGGTTAATGAAGTCGAGATGTTTTACTGAAGTAACTGAGCATGAGTTAATCGAGATGATTGCATGTGGATTAGACTATTCATTTAGGAAGAATTTAGATACCCAATACCTAAGGCATATGTCCCAATTAGCAGACAGTGTTTGACAAGTCGAACAATAGAAGGCTGAGAAGGCTAGATCAAATAGACACCTTAGGAAAGAAAATGTTGTTTATGTAGAAACAAATGAAAACAATCAAGAAATTGACATAGTTTTCCTGTGTTGAAGAAAATGAGGTTAATCTAGCAGAATTAAAGTCATGTCCTTCATATGTTTGTAAGATTTTAAGACCTTCAAACAGAAGAAAAAAAATCATGTCAAACCAAGTAAAAACGAGGAATTTATTACAAAAATGAAGTAACCAAATGTGACATAAAAATTATCTTCTAGTTTTTATGGTCAAAATAATGTATTCTCTGCTTTTATTACATATAAGAATTTTTTTTATTTTTCTAAGAATTTATTTATTATAATAAATAATGTAATCATTCTGTAATTAAAATTAAGTTTAATTAATGATGGTGTCTTTTAACTTAATTTTGGGTTTCACTTTAATCTTTTATGTAGTAAATGTTATATAGTAGTATTAGTCTCTTAAAAATTGTTCCGTTAATCTATTTGGTTTTTTGGTTAAATTTTGTGGAAAAAAACGTTGACTTTTGCATATGTGGCATGCCAACAAGTCAATTGTTAAAAAGCTGAGTCAGCTTATTGTTAGCCCGAGATTTTCAACTCACACATATTCGACAGAAATGGGGATGTGAGATAAATGTAAAGCATAAACGTAGATAGTCAAATCATGTGTTAGATGCCAGGGATTCAACATTAAGTAAACTGATTCTCGACAGAGGTAGTTGGAGGGCTTGAATTTGTTTTTTGACAATAGTTAATAGTGTTGCAACAGTTCAAGGATTGAAGACACGTGGAAGCATAATAGAGGACAAAGATCATGTAATAGTCTACTATCAAATTCTGATAAGTTAATTGTTGTTGACGGTTGTTGATGTACATAGTATATAAGTAGTTTTCGTTTATGTAACAAAGTTTCGCAATTTTCATTATTATTCACTATAGAATTCAAACTTTCATGTCACAAAGATAATTAAATTTGTGAGAAATGTATGAATTTGCGTCTCACTTTTATTTCAAACAAATTCATTACAAATTTCTTTTCTATTTTCATTTTACTTTGTTTATTATGTCATTCAAACAATCCTGCATTTCACTTCTTAGAATTTCTATATAATTTCTCTACATTCAAACGCTGAATCTTCAAGCAAAAATACACTTTACCAACTTTTCTTTACACAAATTATTCTTAGGATTTTTTCAAGTTCAATCCCTTAAGTAAACTAAAACTTGTGATTTGTTTTACTAAAATAATAGTAAACAAATTGGTAAATTCAAAACTTTTCACCATCAGAGACATAAAGAATTACCATAGGTCCTCCATAACATGCAGTGGAATATATCAAGAACACAAGCTCCTCAGTAACTTTCAGGAGCATTTTAACAACTTTTGCACTCAGGTATCCCAGTCCAGTTAACCTTAGATCAAACATTGGTTTGTCAATATACCCAACATAAGAATACCCAGCATGTGAACCAACATACATGTTGTGGAGAAAAATAAATTCTCCCAAATTTTCTTAGACATGTCGTGACATCTTGTCTGAGATATATGTCCCTGCAAACACTTTATGCTACACCATAGAGAGGATTCTCTCCTTCTTATAGCAACGGAATTCCATACACTTTTCTCTATCATACACTATCATGTGTTCCTTATACTTAATGGATTTGATCATTACATCATTCTTCCCTGTCCATTGAACCAGAAAGTATCTTCCCTGCGTCCCACCCAGATACAGAACAGGATGCATGCTCTGATACCAATTAAAATTATGGTATTCAGATTCCATATGTCATATGGCTTGTCGGGACATTTAATCTGACGCAGCATACAACAGAATTGTTAACCCAGTTCGGTGTACATCAACATCTACTCTAAGGGCTACCAAGGAAGGAAGGAAGGAAACCTACTACTAGAAGAATCAATTCGAAGCTAAACAACCTCTAGTTTACAACTTCTCACTTAATCCCTACCAAGTGAAAATTCTACCTAAAAACTTTCTAGATAAGAGAAACCCCTCTCACTTCCACTCATCGCACTGATATCTCACAATAACCACCCTAGTCATTGATATTGATGCCCCTTTACCACAATCTTTAATTAAAAACAATACACAATTAAGACTCCCTTAATCAAAAAACACTTGATCTTGTTTAAAAGCTTTGTTCAAGAACAATAGCTTGAAACATAAGCAACACACACTTAGATAATTGTATCAATGATACCTAAGAGACACGCATACATTCAATACTTAACAACTTATGAATGCATGATAGAACTTATAACTCATAAACAGTCTTACTCTTCTATCAACATGACATTAGAGAGGCTCACAATAAAAGGACAAACTATAGCTTAATCCTGTAAGCTCTAATTTTCAAATAGGTCTATAGTCTTCTATTTATAGCACACATCTAGTCTGGACTTGGGCTTTAAACCGTAGTAGGGAGACTGCTAAAAATCCGCAAAATATTCTCCAAGAAAATAGTTCTCCAAACATTAGTTCCCTAAATATTCTCCATATTTAGAAATCAATCAAATCTCTTGAACACAGAAAAAATATTTTATCCTCAAATTAAGCGTTATATTGGATTGCATAATATTCTTCAAATATTTTGCATCTATAATAATTAAGACAGAATCCAAAAGCCCAATTTAACACGTAGTTACGATGTCAGATGATCCTGCATAGGACATCTTGTTCGACATGTTATATCAGATACAGTAAATAGATCATCTTGTTCAATATATTGATCAACATATATTTTGTGCAATGTTGAAACATTTTATCTAACATGTTGTTGTCTAATTTGTTTTACTAAAATTAATGTGAACCATACAATTAGAGAATTAACACTCAGGAATCAAACTTTTAACGTCTACCCCTTATTATGCTCAGGAAAATGATCAAGTCGAATAAGCCACTTCCTACTTGGAGTAGCAGTGGTGGAACCACCTCCGCTTTTCTAACTGTGAGAAATAAAAACAAAGAATAAAGAAAGGTTAATAATGATAAAAAAACATGTTGTCATGGAAGAGAAGAAAATCTTAGGAAATATACTTGTTATATTTCTTCTGCGAAAGTTTTACACAAGTGAATAATATGAAACACAAAACAAGGGTTAATAAGGTTTGAGAGTCTTGTGTCACACCTTGTAGAATGGTGGATCTGACTCGGACATGTTCTATATCAACTCTCAAAGGCCATGGAAATTGTGTATATCATATTTAGTCGAAACTAATCTTTGGAAAGACTTTTTAAACTCATTTTCTAAAGCCCCCAAAGACGCCCAAAACACCATTTTGGAAGTTTTAGCAAAAAGGCTGAACCTAATTCACAAGTTTGTAATGGTGGGAATTTGGGAAGATGAAGTTCCAAAGCAAACTCATATTTATATTGTATGTAAGGAGGAAATTTAAGTTTTGGAATTTTGTCAGTAAGATTTTGTTTTAAAGTAGAAGTCATCTCATAAATAGTTTGACTTAGTTGATTGGGGTTATACACAGTTCTGAAGTAACGTTGAAAAGCTTAAATCTCCCTGACACTACTACATTTTTGGCCTACGACCACGCTAAATTTTTCTACAGCTCTGAAACTATGGCCAAATACATGCTTTTTCCAGGGTTTTCAAATCGTAGAAATATGTTTTAAAATATTGAATTTGGAGTGTGAAACTGTGGCCTTTACTTCAGTTTCCACGGTTATATAACGGTAGATATTTTAAGCCGCAATCAAAAACCGCGGCCTTATAATTTTCAGTTCAGACTGTGGCCAAAGCCCAAAAACAAATACCCCGCCAGAATTTCCTTTTTTTTAGTTTCCCTCTCATTATTTTTTTTTCTAATTTTATTAAATTAAAAAACAATTGAAAACAAAAATTCAATAAATCCTCTGTTCATTACATTTTATTATGAAACCCTAAAACGAATGCTCTCTGCCTCTTTGTTTCAAACTGGTCTCTCTACTGTTCTTTCTTTCTCCCTCTTCAAAATGAACGGTGGCTTCCTCCTCCATTCCCACCGATCAATTCAAGGCGGCGACGGCATACTCCCTCCTTCTTCAAACGAACGATGGCCAACCCCTCTTTATTCTCTTTCTCAGATGCGACGGTGGTGGTTCATCAAAGTCCGGCGAGCTTCTCCGATCAAAATCTCTCTGATTCAACTTTCTTTGTTAATGCCTCATCTTCCCTGAGGCTGAGTATCTTTGATAGATGTTTCTATATATAATTTTCCTATTCTCTCATTGTTATCGAATATCAGTCATTGCGGCATCCTGATGGGGATATCAGTTGCAGTTTTTGGGCTTGTCTCATTGGTATATATAGGCCTGATATTAAGGGGGTTTATGCAATAGTCTGCTATGATGGTGCTGCAAAGCGGCTGGTATGACAGGATTTTGGCTCTCTGCCACTGCCACAGACCGCTATCTGCCGTAGACAACACTGGTCTCTCTTTCATGCAAAGAAGCATGGAAAATACTCATTTTCCTGTGATACCTTGACCAAAGATGCTACTTAACTTTGGTTTTACCTCCTGTATTGATTCATTTTGGTAAATAGATAACCATTTGTTATTTGTATTACAGACATATGGTAGACACATTACTTTCCTATTACCAGGCCCTCGGCTACGAGTTTGATAATGATGAGTTTCACCAATGCAGATCATGCGCATGCGATTGAAGTTCTCAGTAAGCTTAGTTTGGAAGAGTGCTTTGAGGGCATCATATGCTTTGAAACGCTCAATCCTCTCAACTCTTGCCGAGAAATCCTCTGCAAACCATCTGTTGAAGCCTTTGAGGCTGCTATTAGAATTACGAAAGTTGATCCAAAGAAAATGGTAAGACTGACTATTTGTATATATTTGTGTCCCTGTTTACGGTGATTTCCGGTAAACAACCGCTAGTCTTCCAAACTATAATAAATATGATTTGGTTACTCGCAGGATCGACTAGATTGATCCTAGGACATAGTCAAATAGGTTGTTATTCATGATAGTTCGAAGTATGTCTATGATTGGTGTGTCTTGAAGTAAGAAATACTTAATCAAAGAAATAAAGATTAGCAATCACCTTGTTATACATGTGAATATAACATTAGCGAAGGGTAAGTTAAAAATAAAGTCTAAGACAGAATTGTAAAAGTGCAAGAATCTTAAAGTGCAGAAAAGTTAAATGCTTCGAAAGTTAAATAACATGAAAGTAAAGAGTGCAGGAACATAAATGACATGAAATAAATAAAATGCAGAAATATCGAGAGATACTTGAATAAAAAGGGAAATACACATGTATTTAAATTGGTGTTGGTGTCATACGTACATTTCTCAGCGAACTCTTTCTGTTAACACTTGATACTTGAGTAATATGTGAGTGATTTGTACAAAATGAACACACGGAATCCTAACATTAAGACCCTTATTTATACTAGTTTCAACCCTAACAATCCTACACTAATCTAATGCCACGTTACCCATAGAAAATCCAGGGATGCCATCTGTCTTCGTGCGGTTACATAAACCATTTCGAAATTCAAATCACCCCGCCTAAATTTCCTTTCGACGCGTGACAACATAATCAGAATCGAGAATGCCGCGAAACATACTAAGCTTCAGTACTTCGCATATTTCAAAAACGTTTAAGTCCCAAAGACCATTCTTTCCGAATTTAGCTTCAGCGCTCACTATCTTTTGTTCCAACTTAAACATCATTCTCGAAGCATGGCCATCAGTAGCCATTTTTATCTTCAAAGATGATCATCAGTAACCATCTTCTTTAAAATTCCAACTCTTCGAAGAACATTCTTCTCGAACGAAATCTTCAGCTAACAGTCCCTAGGCTATAAAACTCTTGGAATTAGTGCATGATAGTTCTCTTATGTGTTCTGCAGATTTTCTTTGATGACAATGTTATAAATGTTGCAAGTGGAAACATATTTATATGCAAGAAACACAAGGAGATGATCAAGAAGAATATTATGATGCATGGGTTTAATTAATAGTATAGTTGTGTTTTATATTATCTAGCTCTTATAACTTTTGTTTTGAATTTGGGAAGACTCTCGAGAGAGAAACTTGGTTTTGTTTAAGAATGATAGCATCAAAACTTGGTTTTGGGCCGGTAACATCGCTTGATGTAGACTTTAACTTCTAAATGAATGTTTTGTTCTTGACGTTAAAGTTTAATTTGCTTGTATAATTAGATTTTAATTTTTGTAATCATTGTCTACACAAATGAGTATTGTTGTTGGAGTTTTAGATTGACCTAAAATGACATTTTTATGATATGGGACAAAAATAAACTATGGCGAGAATAAATGTGGCAAGAATAAATGGGACACACACACACACACACACACACACACACACACACACACACACACACACACACACACACACACACACACACACATATATATATATATATATATATATATATAGGGCATATCATATGAGAATGAATCTGAACCATTGGATTTTAAAATAAATGGTGAAGATTATAAGTGGATCTTTTTTTCTCTCTCCTACCTCATTTATTTCAAAATGTAGGAGAGAGAAAAAAAAGATTCACCCATAATCTCCACCATTTATTTTAAAATCCAATGGTTCAGATTTCATTCTCACATTCTCATATAAATATGGCATTCTCATAAGATATGCCCTATATATATATATATGTATATAATGACATATTTATGTAATGATACAGAAATAAAGTGGCAAGATAAATGGTTTAGAAAGCATAACATATAACAACGGTTTTAAATATGTGGTCATAACCAAACTGTGGTTATATCTTGAACCAAAACTGTATCGTAAACGTTAAATTGAAACCGTGACTTTACCATATAGCCACAGTTTTGCAGTCATGGCAAATACAAACTGCGGCCTTAATCAAGCTACCTAAACCGTGGCCTAAAAAAGCCACGGTTGTCAAAAAGGCGTGGTCTATACCAAAAAACCGTGGACTTTACTTTAGGCCACGACCACATACTCCACAGTTGGATTTACGTGGCCAAACCGTGGCCTCAGCGTTACGCCACGGTTATTTTGCATATTGCCTCGGTTTCTTGGGCGTGACAGAAGACTTTTTTTTTTTGTAGTGTGATATGCGTACCTAGACTTTTTGGTCTCTTTCTTAGTGTTTGCATGCAAGAAAAAGCATTTGTTTGATGTTGAAGTATATTCAAATGATCTACGACAACACTTTTGTAGTATGAAGACCACCAATATTCAAATTCCTAGGTGCAATAAAGAGAAGTTTTGAATTCGAAAGGATTTAAATTAATGACTTTTTTAGCATGAAAATCTAAACATGATTTGTAGCCTTGTTTTGTCATTTATTTGTTAGCAAATAAGATGTTGTCTTCACCGGAAGAAAGTGGCCTTGGGAGGAATTGGATGAAGCTAAATTTCCTAGCCACCAAGTTTGGTTGGTATCCAACTAGCACTAAACCAAAACTCCCAATGCGAAAAATTGGGTATGAAGAATTCCATCCAGATGTCAAGAGTTTCGATTTGACTCCCTGGTGAAGAAGTTGGGAAAGCCATTTTAAACCATTTTGGTCCATAACTTCGATTGGAAAAGGGTGCCATAGTGGAAACAAATTTGATACATTTCAAAAACCTAAAGAAATATTTCTCAAAATATTTTTAGTTGAAGAATTACTATCATCTAGAGTCAAGGAATCGGGTCTTATACCTTTGAATCATCTTCCTAAATTGGTTGAAACACTAGTGTTTAAAAAGGATTTGAAAGCGGTACTCCCGACGAGGATGAATGATCTTTCTGGTTTTGATATTTTGGGTCTGCGTGCCCGTGTTCTCTCGGCCTGCGTGCCATTGTTTATCTTTTTGGATTTTGGGCTTTGCCCGACATATTTTAGGGGCCTGCATGCCCGTCTATTTTTGTAATATTTGGATATCACCGGTCAATTTGGTCGGGTATCAATTATATTCCTGTTTTGCAATTTATGTTCGTGTTTTGACGTTCTGCTGTGTGCCTAGAATGTTTGTTGTTTCAGGAAATTTTGTGATCGGATTACGTTTGGCAATTCGGGCGAATGACATTATACTTAGAAATATTTGTTAATGGATAGTGCTCGGCCTTGGTTGATTTTCCGGGCGTGTGGGGTACGACCCGGGTACGCATAGCAGGTGTGTGCTATGAGCGAGTACGAGACCACGGTCGGGTCCAAGTGCTCGCGGCGTGAACGGTCCCATCGCGAGCTGGGGTTCTGCCGTGCAGGTACTGTCACGGTGGATCCAGGTGTAGGATTCCCCGTGTAGTCGGTTTTTTGCTTTGGCGAGGAATTCCAACTGTCGTTGTCATGGAGCGCTTGCGTTTGTACCATGACGTGCGTCCGTGCCCGGTCACCCTCTCGTTTTCGGGGCGAATGTTCTGGGAAACTTAGCTGTTTCTAGCTGTAATATCGTCTGAGTTTTTCAGAATTCCAAGGTCGAGCGAGTTTTTCGTCGAGGAAGTTCTCGAGGTAGTAGGCGCCATTCTCGGTTTTATCGTAATCTCGGAATGGGCCTTCCCAGTTTGGGGCAAGTTTTCCCTCGCGTGAGTCTTTCATGTTTCTACGGAGCACTAGGGCGCCGATTTTGAACTCGCGTTTGATGACTTTGGTGTTGTGGCGCTGTCGTCCTCGGTTTTTTTTGTGGGATGCGAATTGACTCTTCTTTTATTTTTGAGTTGTGAAAATCAAAGAGTCGCCACCGATTTTTATTTTATCCAATTAAGGAAAGGTTTATAAAAGAAACAGAAAAAGACCTTAAAGAGATTTTGGGTTTGGGGGTAGGTTATACAAAGGGAAGGTGTTAGCACCCTTTGTATCCATGGTTATCCATGGGCTCTTAATTGCTTAGCTCACTTGTTTGAATCGTTTGTCTTGCTTTGAAATGCTTGTATGTGGTTTTAAATACTTTTGTAAAGAATTAACTTTGTAATGATCCTTGTGCGGATGTATACAAAGTGTTTATCTTTCGAAAGATATCTTGATGGTTCGAAAAAAAGATTTTTAACTTCGTAATGATCCCTGTTTGGATATATACAAAGTGTTGTCTTTTGAAAGTTTTGTTTTGGAAAAACAGTGATATGCGAAACATTTGTTGTTTTGTTTTATTTGAGCAAGCAATTAGGAGATCTACCCTAAGTTCGTAAGGTTTTTTCCATTTCTTTAGAAAATCTTCTTTGACTGGATACAGAAAGAAATTTGAATTGTATTCGAAACAGTAAGATTTGATTTTTGAAAAGAGTAACAGAGGGATTACCCTAAGAGGTGCAAATGTGATTGTGATTTATTTTCAGATATATTATCTTTGAGATTAGTGATCTAGCGCTTCAGTTTTATTCTTGTCATACATGCAGTTTTATATGTACAGAAATTAAAGTGCGGGAATGTAAAATGCGGAAAGTAAATCTACGCTATTACATCGATTGTGCGAGAAATGTAAACTACGCTATTTACATGAATTTGACAACCTATACACTTATCTATGAATATAAATTGCAATAAGATAAAGGAAAAATATTTTTGGTTTTTTGGATGGTTGATTTTAATAAAAATTAATGCATAATTAACTTAATTAAAAGGTTAGGAATTAGAAGTAAAATTTAAACCTAAAAAATTAAGTCTAAAATATGTCCAAATTGTTTGTCAATTAATTTTAAAATAAAATTGATTTTTTTGGGATTTTTTTTTAAGTTGTTTTGGAATTATTAAGTTAATTAACATATAATTATACAAATAATTATACACATAAATTAAACTTAAAGAGAAAAATATTCTAAACATGTACAAAATTAGTTTATAATATATAAACTTAATTTAATAAAAAGAAAATATTTTTTTCTGATTTTTGATAGGTTAAAAATTATTGAAATGGAAATACATGAATATATATTGATTAATTAAACAAAATATTTTAATTATAAAGAAAAAGAAAATATTTTTGTGTCAAAAATTAAGACAATATTTCATCAACCTAAAATATTTTTTTGCATATTTTTCTGATTTTTAAAACTATTTTAAAATAATTTTGCAAAGAAAATATAATAAAATGGAAAATATATTAAATCTGGGTCAAGTTTGGTTGATAGGAGGGTCTTATGGTGTGGATGCGTGTTCAGGTGCGTTGGATGAGGGGGCAGATGGATCTGAAGGCTGAGATCATGAGGCACATGGTATGATGGTGGAACGCAAAGCACATGACTGGTCTAAATTTTAAAAAACACACGCACGTTTTCCAACCAACCAGAAGACGCCACGTCTTCGTCTTCTTCATTTCAAAATCCTGCAACCGTAGGTAAAGGCTTTACCAACGGTTTTTTCTGTCGCTAGAGCTCCTGCAAATTAAAAATCACAAGACAAGCAATATAAATAAGACATGAGACCATGGATCGACTGCAAATGATCCACTGATCACAACCATGGCCTTATTTTTGTCAGATTTTGCCTTAAACGAAAAGTCCCATTTCGAGCTTCATAAACCCTAAAATAGCATATGCTTCAAACCTCCATTAAAATCAAATTAAAGTTCCATAAACGATCAGAACCTCTAACCAAACACAAATATACAATTACATCTTGTTAAACATGTGTGTATGATTGTATTCGTGTTAGTTTATGTTTGGACAAACCGTGAGCTATGGTGCTTGGTTTTGAGTGCTTTGCTTGCTGAAAATGATTGGGATAAGTTCAAGGATGTTTGAGGATCGTGTTTAGATAATTATTTGGACTGGAAATTAGCTTAAACTAAAAATTCAAAATTTGAATTTCTTTGAAAATTTCAAGTTGATACAAGAGTGATACAAGCATATGTTTGGTTCTGAATTCGTGTCTCTATTGTTGCTGAAGTGTTCTAAGCATTTTATAGGCAATAGATGTGCTGCAAACTTAAGCTAACAAGCATTGATTGTCTTTGAACTTTTGAATTTTTTAATATAAAAGCTTTGAATTTCTTGGCCATGGCTTTAATTTTCTTCACCCCTCTTGCCATAGGTCCTCTGTGCCTCTATGTTGCAGAAGTTAAGCTAACTTGGTGACTCAATCTAAGGACAAAATCTTTGGATAATTGTCTTGAACCATTTCTTTTTTAATTTAATTTTAAATGGAATAAAATTAAATTAAAAAAGGAATAAAAATGTTATGGGCCTAATGTTGGTCGTGGGAGCCCTTTAACATCATTAGAAACATGTTTGGATCATGAATACTTGGCCTCTTTTGGAAAAAAAAAATATTTTTGATCAATGTTGGTTTCATGCATTTTCCCAAAAAATAGCCAACTTCAACAAGGCATAACTCCCTCAATTTTGATCATATGAAGGAGTTCTTGTACTTTTTAGAAACCTCAAGATGTCCTCCACAAGCTACTTTGGAAGCTTTTTTGCATTTGGAGAAGTTATCTTGATGTTATGGGCTTTGACAAAAAACCACTTTTTGTTGACTTTGAAAATGACCTGTAATGTCTGAGCTCATATTTTCCAAATGATAAATCCAATGACTATGGGACCAATTTCATTTGAAATATAATTGAATTTCCTTCAAAATAAGCTTTGGTTGGGATTTTTTGGATGAACGAGGAAAGAGTTATGGCCGGTCAAAGTTCAGTTGACTTTTTAGGAGAAAACCCTAATTTTGAAACTTAGGGTTTTGTTGATTTCTGAACTTTTCTTGATGAATTATGATCAACCATTGATAAAATGATGAATCTTTTGACAAAATATGGATGTTGACAAAAAATTTCATTTTTGACTGTCTGTTGACTTTTCGGTCAAACTCGTCGTCTGTTGACTATTTGAGCTGCTGACTGTGCGTCCGAGCGAATCGAAGTTTGAAAATTTGTCTGGTGGTACTTTGAGACATATGGAGATCCATGAAATCCATTTGAGGTCTCAAAAAACTTGTTCTCCTGAAAAAAACAAAAACCCTAATTAGGGACTGTTTATGTAGGAGACAGTTAAGCGTACCTGATTTTTGTGCAGTGTTGAGTCTTTGCTGATCATGTGATTATCAGAAGACTTCTAGAACAAAAATCTTGGACTTTTGAAATGTGAAAGATTTATTTGAATGATGATACAAAACACGGAGAATCGTGCCGTTGTGGTGGTCGTTTTCTTTTACCTCCCCGTTTCACTTGGGAGGACGGCACGCTAGACCCTTCACGCGAAATTTGGAAGGAGAATGCGCCCGTGGTGGGATGAATTTTGTTTCAGTTCTTCCTACGATATCCCACGAACTTTCTTATTTGTCCTACGAGTAGGAAAGGGAAAAAAAGATCTCAACCAAACCCTAGGAGTTTGCTAAGTGTGGGGATTTCACCTAGACTAGAAATTCTGGAGTCCGGGAGGTCGGTTATACATAGGGAAGTGTTTAAACACCCTACATATCTGTAGTACTCTACAGGAACCTTCTCTGTGTCATTGTGTTTGTGTTTATTGCTAATGATTGGGAAAGTTTCTCCTTTGTGTTAGGAGAAGGAATTGAATTGATTAAAGAAAGACAGACAGACAGACAAACTGACTATTTTTGGTATTTTATTAGCTCGCTGAGATTCCTTGTGAACCTCATGCCTACATATCCCTAGTGGAAGTCAGAGCTTAATGTAGTTCGGGGAACTAACTAGGGAAATTAATTATTTTTGGTGCCTTGCTTGAAGCTCAAGGTTGAAGCTTGGAATTAAATCTCTGTTTACAGTAAAGAGACATGAAATTATCTCTACAGAGAGGTATTTGTACTATTCTACCACAAACATTTAAAGGAGTGACAGAATAACTGAATTCATTTCATTCAAGAGGGGGACCTTACTTGTGTATGTGCAAGTATACCAGTCAAATGCCTCTTAAATGAAAGAAAGATGCTCATCCAAATTAGGGAAAGTTACCACATGTCTGGGTTTTACTGCCAGCTCATGCCTTTCAAAATCCTAAATGGGAGACTTGATTAAAATTGAAATTGAAATGGAAATGTTTGTTTGAATGTGGTAGAGTAGTAAAAATATCTCTCTATAGAGATAAGCTATGTCTATCTACTGTATAAAAGATTTGACTTTAGCTGGCTTGTATGAGGCCCAAGCTTGAGGCTTTTTGATTGATTTAATTATTATTATTGACTCTGGGAGATGGCTCCACTGGGGGTTAATTACAGGGTATTTTTGTGTTCTGTACAAAGCCCAGAATTGAGGCTGACTCTACTTAGGGAGACTCTATTTATGTGCCTTGTACAAAGCCCAAGGTTGTGGCTAACTGTTGAGGATAATTGAATGAATGACTCTATTTTATGTGCCTTGTACAAAGCCCAAGGTTGTGGCTGACTGTTGCTAGGGAAAACATTATTTTCTGCCTTGTACAAAGCCCAAGGTTGTGGCGGACTCTTTTTAATGAATTGAGTATGGGTGACTCTATGGGGGAAAAGATCCTAGGTGTTAGGAATCTTTGACACATGAAAGTATGGTTTAAACTGCCTTGTACAAAGCCCAAGGTTGTGGCTACTGAATGATGAAGAACTCACTGGGGAGACTCTATTATCTGCCTTGTACAATGCCCAAGGTTGAGGCTGACTCTTGACAGGGGAGTTTTATTGTTTGGTGCCTTGTATGAAGCCCAAGGTTGAGGCTAACTGTTTTTGTTGGTTTTGACTCTACTGAGGAGATTTTATTGGTTTTGGGACTTACACTCTATTAGAGGCCCAATACTTTGCAGTACTGGTGATAAAAACAGTTGGAAATGATTTGAAATGATATAAGGTTTTGTTGTTTGAAAACCTTAATCATTTGATTTAATCAGAGATTGAAAACAGTTTTGAGAATTGACAAAAGTCAACTTAATTAAAGTAAAAATAAAGATTTTTACTTAATTAAGACCTAAACAATTAGGGTTTTATCATAAAATTATTTACAAAGTGATTAGGTTAAAATAAAGTGATAATATATATTTAAAGTATTTAAGAAAACACTTAAAAACATACTATTTTAAACCTAATTAAAATTCAAGAAATAAATAATATTTTTATGATTTTTTTGACTATTCACAAAATAGATATATTAAATAATAGGTGTATGAAAAATGAAGTGAAAATGATTCATTTTGATAGGTGAATTAATTGTGTGAAGTTATGAAGAAACTTAGTGTGAAAAGTGATAAAAAAAATGGTTTTGTCACCTAGAGGGGTTGAACTCACGCCCTCCAAGTCATTGGCCAAAACACCCACCATCTGGGCTACGCGCGCAGTTTGTTTAAGATGCACATCCAACTTATTATATTTTCAAACAAGTGGCAAAACATTTGAAATAAGTGAAGCAAAAAGTCTGGGGCGAGGGGGATTCGAACCCCAGACCTTGGGCATGAGGAGACTAAGAGTGCATGTGTGGCCACTAGGGCAAGTTGTTCAGTCGTTAATAAAACGCACACCATTCAAAATAAAATAAACTCTCCCCTGAGAATTCAAATTTTGCGCGCCACCACCATCTTCGTCTTCAACCTCAAGCTCTCCATTTTTGAATTTCTGAACTTACTCGTTTCTCAACCATTTGCAACGATGTAAACATGAAACTTGCTCTAAATTCACTCACGATTCTAAATATGTAACTAACATGAACTATCATTAACTACATCTAACTAATTTACCAGAAATCGTGAAGAACCCTAAAATTTCAAAATTAAATTAAATGACTATACTGAAAGATAAATGGATGATGATAGAGGGTTTTCAATCCTCTGATGATGCTGAACAAGATAGAATCGAGCTATTTCACAAAGAGTACTTAAATTAAAGAGAGGGAGTTCAGATTCTTACCTCTGAAAATGGAGATCGTGAGGATGATAGAGAGCAACTGGGCTTGTATGAATGATCCCAAAAGCTTCCTTGTGGCTCAGTGATGCTAACTGAATGCTTGTAATGACCTCAAACCTCCTGAATTGTTCTATGGACCTCCCTCGATTTCAGCTTCAAGTGAACATGGAGGGTGTTGATTCTCGAGTTACAGATGAGCTGCAGCCATCTGGTTAGCTTCACTATGACCTGAGGAGTGTGTGTGGATGATTGGCTTGCCTTGAAACCTTCTGAATCACTCCATGGACCTCCAACTGCAGATGCTCCAAAGTGAGAGCAACAATGGTGTTCCTCCACCTACAGAAGTGATCCAGGTGCTTGGATCACCTCAAATGACCTCCCTTGAGATGTTAGAATGCTCACTTCCCAAAGATAAGCTTTGGTTTGAAGAAATCGATTCTTCTTGCCAAAGAACTTTGAAAAACAATGAACAAGAGAAGAGAAAGAGAAAGCAAGTAATATGGTTGCTTTGGTGTGTTTTCTGAATGAGAATGAGGCCTCTATTTATAGGCAAATGTCTCAGTACTGAGTGAGAGAGTGAGCTTGCTTAGTGAAGCAAGTTTGGTTTCTTAGCCATGAAGAAATTTCAAAGAATATCCAAGTGTGATCATTGCATTTTCGAGCCACCTCCCCTATCCATTGATTCTATCTGATCTTAGGGGACAATTCAGATGCAAAGTGAGCTCTAATTGGTTGGTGAGAAGATTCCTTGGGTGATTCATCAATTTGCCATAAATTCTCAAATGTAATCATTACATAATCACATGTTCTTGTTTTAGGAATCTTCTTCAATTATCATGGCATGGTGAAAATGAATGCATGGCATGTTTGCAGATGTATTATGGGTCATGTAGCATCTGTATTTGAGGTCATGTGCACAAAACTTCAAAGTTCCAAAATGATGCATGACCTATAATTTCACTTCATGAGGCCAACTTTGAACAAGCATAACTCTTAGCTCAAATTGAATTTTGAGAAGGTTGAACACAATTTGGAAAGCCCTAAACATCTACTTTAAATCATTAGTTTATGTCTTCTTCAGAATCCTTTGGGAAATTTGTGAAAAATGAGCCCAAAGTTGGAAGAAAACTAGGTTAAAACACTTAGAAAAATTTCTAAGTGTTTATGACCTAAACTTCAAAATTTCCAAAACTTCATAAATGGTTGATCTTTTGAAAAAAGTTCCCTTGTAAGATGTTGTTTTATTTGGCAAGATCTACAACTTTCATGTTGGAAGTTTTTTGAGTTGTGTAGGTGAAATTTTGAGATCTCACCATGCCTTCAAAAACCCTAATTCCCGACTTTTCGCTCCTTGATGAATTTCTTTGGCCAAATGACTTTGACATCCATATATTGATGATATTGATCTTTGAAAGTCATTTTTTGACAAAAAACCTTAAAAGTCAATGATGATCCTTCACAGTTGACTTTTTCCTGACAAAGTGAATTTTTGGGCTTTTGTGTAGAAATAAGATCTTCTCCCCAAATGGATGATATAAATGGATTATATGGAGGTAGTAGAGATCCTTGAATCATGTCTTGAGTTTTGGATTCATGCCCTGATCAAAAGTCAACTATCTTGGTGAATTAGGTCAAAACCCTAATTTGTCGACCATGTGAAAATAATGACTGTAGACTTTGAATTGAAGTGTGATGTCTAGTAGATCTTGTCATATGAGTTATTTGAAGATGATTGATGTCTTTGAATGACCCTCTGAGGTTTTTTAGGGTTTCCCAAATGTGATCCCTGATTTTAGTCCTTGATAGGCTCAAAACCCTAGTCTGGTGACCTGAGTAAACCTGTACTCATATGACTGGATGTCTAATCAATCATAGATGAGAAAAGTGAAGTTTTTGAGCCCCATGATTGTATTAGAGACTAATCTTTGTATTGATTGATCCTTTGCCTGAGCTTTCTTGTCTTTGAGCATCCTTGATTAGGTACCAGATGGAGAAATGACTGCTCTGGGTACTTGTCTTGACCTGATGAAAAATCCTGAAGATATGCCATCTCAGGGGGGTCAAAAATTAGGGTATGACAGCCGTCAGCGGGTTTGACTGTTAACTGGCTGTCTGGAATTAACGTAACAGTTAAAGTGAAAACTTAACAGTTAAAGTTAATTTTTTCTTTTTGTTTTTTGTTGTGTTAATGGTGAAAATTTATTTACATGAGTTGTTAGAAAAACACAAACATAATAAATAAATAAATAAAATATACCGTAGGCGAACGAAATTACCGATAATAATCTTGAAAAAGATTTAATGCACAGAAAAATAAATATTTAACTAGCAATAAACACACATTATATTATCTTGGTAATTAAACGACAGTACGACAGATAGTACAACATTTAATACTGACAGTACAAATATTACATAATATCACGAACAGTACGACAAATATAATGAATGGTACATTATTTGAAAGCGAAAGATACGACAAACTTTAAGTATGACGATTAAAAAACCATGCTATAAATAACAATATATAGATGCACGGGAGTGTAAGCATCCCAGGTCCACATTTTTCAGGACTATGCAGACATAAAAAGGACATGATCACCACGAAAACAGTGATGACCATAAGAAAAAACGTATCCATCCACTTTGCCATTTTTGCCGGGGAAGAAGAGAAAAAATCTATGAGATAGAAATGAGTGAAATTTGATGTGAGAATTTATGGAAAAAAAATGAGGTGTATATATAGAGTGAAAAGAAGGATGGAGACGTTGGGGAATGAAGTGATACTGTACAAAAAAGGAAAATTTGAGTGGTAGTAGGATTTGAAAGAAAGTGTATGGTAGGGTTTAAAAAGAAAGATGTATAGAATAAAGTTAGGATTTGATTTGAAAGAAAGAGATTTGAAAAGAAAGGAAAAGATTTGAAAACAATAATATAGTACAAAAATTAGTGGGAAACAAAAACTAATAATAATTTAATTGTTACCAGTACAGTCTGAATCCCCGGACTCTGCGCCTGCAAAATTTAATTCTGTACCAATTGCGTCAGTATATTTTATCTGAAAAAAATCTCAAATAAACAACGTGTGAAGTGATAAATAGTATTTGGCGTTTGTGTAAGAATAAATTCAACAGCGAACCAAAATACCGTATAAAAAATATTCTAAAAACTGAGTATTCATAAAATCGGGATATTTATGAAATAAAATCCAAGATTATATGAAACTCCCAATTTTTAGACAGAAGTCTGTTGCCTTCTCTCTGAAAAAAGATGCGGGCAAATTTTGGGGTATAATAGTTGCCCCTATTCAATCTTCTTAAACCTGAAGAGACCGATTGGAATCTGAAGGTAGAAGATGATTGAATATTTAGATGCCCTGAAAATTTGCACTTACCTCCACCGAAAGTGATGTTGAAAATTGCATTGAATGTGGCTTGAGAAATATCGTTGGCGGATCAAAACATTACCTGAGATGGGCTTTCAGATGCCATCTAGCGAATGGGTTGATGGTTTGTTCATCAGAATGAATCAATTGATTATATCTTGATGAAGGATTTGAAAACCTCTGCATTGACCGTTACGGAACCGTCCGAGGTTACCACTTTAAATCTTGGAGGCTGATCGTTACGGAATTGTCCAAAGTTTTTCCGCTTTAGATTTTGAATGTTGATCGTTGTGGAACCGTCTGAGGTATCCGCTTTAGACCTTTGAAGGTTGATCGTTACAGAACCGTCCGAGGTGTCCGCTTTTAGATCTTGAAGATTGATTGCTTTAAGGAACCGTCTGAGGTATCTACTTAGATCTGTAGGTAGATCATTAAGGAACCGTCTAAGGTATCGACTTAGATCTCAAGGTAGATCATTTAAGGAACCGTCCAAGGTATCAACTTAGATCTGAAGGATTTGAAGTTGTTATTTGACTGTAGTATAGTCTGGAAGCGTTAGAATGAGTCACCATTAGACCGTATCTGCTTTGCTTGTTTAGAGTTGATAAGTGGTTTGGAAAGAGAGATCTCTTCAGAATGAATCTTTGGTTTGATTATATCTGAGAGGAATGCTTGTCTGAATAGAATCCAGGAGAATATTGCGTGTGATTGAGAATAACTTGTTGAGGATATTCATCCACCTGAAAAAACCAACTTAGTGACATGCAATATCATGATGCATGTAATGTATATGTTGAGATTCTCAACCTAAATGAGAACCGTGTATGTTATGTATGCGTTTGTCATGAAACGTTATATGCTATGTATGAATATGTGTATGATGTATGACTTATGCAGTTTAGAGCGTATCAAACTTCTGGTTGGGAAAATAAATCCCTGCTTGTTATTTCGGAAACGAAGGCATTATGATCGTTGATGATCTTTGCTATCTTGTTCGAGTACACTCAGCTGGGGGAACTTCCTTACGGACCAGGATGCTCTGTTGAGGGATCTTTGACTACCGCTTGAGGATGAAGGTAATTTGAAAGTTATGATTTTGATGTACCTTGAATGGGAATAAGAAAAATGTGTAATCCTCCGATGCACTATTTTATCAAGCCTTGATGTGGAGGATCACACCTTATGGGGATAGTGATCTTGAACAACCCTGCTGGGGAATAAGGAGTAGTCGTTCGATGTAATATCTATCCAAGCTTGGAGATAAGGCTTCTCGAATCCTATTGTTGGAGAGGGAAATCTCATTGAGGAATCTGCTGAGAAACGTATCTCTGTTGGGGAAGTGTTTCTTTTGATGCCCGTACTCAGTGTCGGTGATAGGACACTCCGTCGGGGAATTAATTGAGCCTTGCTTATCCAGGGATAACTCCTTGAAGACTGCTTTGTGGGGGATATTCCCATGTTGCTGGTTTTGGGATGATGTCCAAATGATTGGGACATTACCTGAATGCTACTCCTGTTTTTCTTATAAACATCAATCATATTCAAATGCATATGTTCATTCAAAATTATCATTGGGACGTTTACGCGTTCAAAACAGAAAAAAAAGAAACATTGATTTTGAGCATGAACTGTATTGATTTGAAAGAGAGCCATAATAGGAGGATTAGTACAAGGAGACTAAAATCCTAGTAGTAGGAAATTGTCATAAAACTTTGAAAAGTACTTATAAAGGAAAATAGCTATGTGAAAACAATCCAGTCAAGTTTCAACTCTGCTATTGCCAATCTGTCTTTGAGTATCTTATCCCTCACTTGTTGGAAGAAAATGATTGGACTGATTGGTGCCTTTGATGTGTTGAACCTTGAAAGTGAGTAGGTAGCCAAACGGGACATAGTCGTACGCTTTATTCCCTAACTTTTGCCTAGGCTGCCTTTTCAGGTTTTTCGGCCTACCGGGATAGTAAATTTTTTTAGTCTCTAATTTTTGCCTGGATCGCCCTTTCATGTTTTCAATCCACCGAGACGCTCATTTTTGCCTAAGTCACCCTTTCAGGTTTTCAACTTAGCGAGCTTTTTCTTTAAGCGAAGTAATTTTTGACTATGTCCGCATTTACAGGGAGTGGGAAATCCTCGCCATCCATAGTGGTAAGCAACATGGCTCCACCGGAGAATACCTTCTTGATTACAAATGGTCCCTCATAAGTGGGAGTCCACTTGCCCCTGGGGTCGCCCTGTGGTAAGATGATACGTTTGACAACCAAATCACCGGTTTGATATGCATGACTTTTGACTTTCTTGTTGAAGGCTTTGATCATACGTTTCTGGTACAACTGACCATGACAAATAGCTGCAAGCCTCTTCTCATCAATCAAGTTTATCTGGTCCAACCGAGTCTGAATCCAATCGTCTTTGTCTAGATCGGCTTCTTTCATAATCCTTAGGGAAGGAATCTGAATTTCAATTGGAAGAACTGCCTTCATACCATAGACTAAGGAGAATGGAGTTGCCCCTATTGAGGTACGTGTTGAGGTGCGATAACCATGAAGAGCAAAAGGTAACATCTCATGCCAGTCTTTGTAGGTTACTGTCATCCTCTGGATGATCTTCTTGATGTTCTTATTGGCAGCTTCCACGGCGCCATTCATCTTTGGTCGATATGGGGATGAATTATGATGTTTGATCTTGAACTGCGTGTAGAGTTTGGTAATCATCCTGTTGTTTAAATTTGTGCCATTGTCTGTGATGATCCTTTCAGGGACGCCATACCGACAAATGAGATTGTGCTTGATAAACCGGGCCACCACATTCTTGGTGACTGAAGCAAACGAAGCTGCTTCTACCCATTTTGTGAAGTAGTCAATAGCGACCAGGATAAAACGATGTCCGTTGGAGGCAGTAGGCTTGATTTCTCCAATCATATCAATACCCCACATTGCAAAAGGCCGAGGAGCTGTCAGAACGTTTAATGGGACTGGAGGTACATGTACTTTGTCGACATATATATGGCATTTGTGACAAGTTCTGGAGTGATGGTGGCAGTTTATCTCCATGGTAGACCAGTAGTAACCTGCTCTCAGAATCTTTTTAGCCATTGTATGTCCACTTGAATGAGTACCAAAGGCATCATCGTGTATATCTTCCATAATCTGTTCCGCTTCCTTCTTGTTCACACAACGAAGCAGAGTTGAGTCATGGTTGCGTTTGTACAGGATTCCATTACTTAGAAAGAATTTGGCAGCAAATCTTCTTAGAAAATTTCTATCATTAATGGATGCCCCTTCAGGGTACTCCTGGGCTTCGAGATATCTTTTTACTTCATGGAACCATGGTTTTTCTTCCACTCCTTCGGTATCAATCTCATTGCAATAGGCTGGTTCATCCTGTCTGTAAATGGTGATCATTGGCGCCTCATTATCCCACCTGACTTTGAACATTGATGACATGGTAGCTAAGGCATCAGCCAGTTGATTTTCTTCTCGCGGGATATGTTCAAAAGTGATTTCTTCAAAGTAAGGAATCAAACTCAGCACATATTCTTTGTAAGGAATTAGATTCGGGTGCTTCGTGTCCCATTCCCCTTTGACTTGATAAATTACAAGGGCCGAGTCTCCATAGACCTCCAGGAACTTGATTCTCAGATCGATTGCAGCTTTGAGACCCAGAATACATGCTTCATACTCGTCTATATTGTTAGTGCAGTTGAAACATAATCTGGCAGTGAATGGTGTATGTCCTCCTGTAGGAGAAATGATTACAACTCTGATGCCATTGCCAAGCGCATTAGAGGCTCCATCAAAAACCATAGTCCATCGGGATCCTGGCTCGGGTCCTTTATCCGGTCTGGGTTGTTCGTAGTCAGTAACTAGCATAATATCTTCATCTGGGAAGTTAAAGTTCAATGCTTGATAATCATCCACTGCTTGATGAGCCAGATGATCAGCTACCACACTTCCTTTGATCTCCTTTTGCGAAGTGTACTGGATGTCATACTCTGTTAAGATCATTTTCCATCCTGCTATTCTTCTAGAGAGAGCAGGTTTTTCGAACACATATTTGATAGGATCCATTTTGGAGATCAGCAAAGTGGTGTGGTTTAGCATATACTGTCTTAGTCGGCGAGCCGCCCATGCCAAGGCACAACAAGTTTTCTCGAGCAGTGAGTATCTTGTTTCATAATCGGTAAAATTTTTACTAAGATAGTAGATTGCATGCTCTTTTCGGCCAGACTCGTCATGTTGGCCCAGTACACACCCCATTGAATCTTCTAACACTGATAGGTACATTATCAGAGGTCTTCCTTCCACTGGTGGTAACAAGATTGGTAGTTTTTGAAGATATTATTTGATCTTATCAAAGGCTAATTGGCATTTGTCGTTCCATCTTTCCACTTGATCTTTCTTCAACAATTTGAAGATTGGCACACAAGTAGTAGTCATATGGGCAATAAATCTAGCGATGTAGTTCAGACGTCCCAAGAATCCTCTGACTTGTTTCTCGGTACGGGGTATGGGCATTTCTTGAATGGCTTTGACCTTGGCAGGATCAACTTCAATACCCTTGCTGCTGACGATGAAACCTAAGAGTTTACCGGATCTTACTCCAAAGGTACACTTGTTCGGATTCAGTCGCAACCTATACTTCTTGAGTCTATCAAACAGCTTGTGCAGATGACCCAAATGTTCTTCTTCGATGTTGGACTTTGCAATCATATCATCCACATAAACCTCTATTTCCTGATGAATCATATCATGGAACAGAGCTACCATTGCACGCTGATATGTTGCTCCTGCACTCTTTAAACCAAAGGGCATCACTTTGTAACAAAAGGTTCCCCAAGGTGTTGTGAAGTTTGTTTTTTCCATGTCTTCGGGCGCCATCTTGATTTGGTTGTAACCTGAGAATCCGTCCATAAAGGAAAATACCTTGCATTGTGCAGTATTGTCAACCAGTACATCGATGTGAGGTAAAGGGAAATCATCTTTGGGGCTTGTCCGATTCAGATCTCTGTAGTCTACACACATTCTAACCTTCCTGTCTTTTTTAGGCACAGGCACGATGTTAGCTATCCATGGAGGATAACTCACACCTTTTAGAAAACCGGCGTTGAATTGCTTTTCAACCTCGTCTTTAATCTTCTTGGACATATCGGACCTACTTCTCCGCAGTTTCTGCTTAACTGGAGTGCTTCCTTCTTTGATCGGCAGGCGATGGACCACAATATCCATGTCGAGACCAGACATATCTTCATAGGACCAAGCGAATATCTCGACGTAGTCTTGTAACATTTGAATCAGTCTTTGCTTGACACTGTCTTCTAAATCAGCCCCTATCTTGACTTCTTTATTTTCTTCATCACTGCCCAGGTTGATAACCTCAATTGGCTCTTCATGCGGCTGTATAGTCCTTTCTTCTTGTTCTAATAGCCTTGCAAGTTCCCTAGGTACTTCACAATCTTCCTCACTTTCGTCCTCAGTTTGGTAGATCGGATTTTCAATGTCATGACTGGCAATAGCAGAATTGTTATCAACAGGATCCAGAGTGAATGTGAATCTGCATTTATTATGTGGGTGTGTGTAAGAACACATAGATTTTTGAAAATGAATAAAGTAAAGAAAGAAACAAAAAGGATCACAAAATTTGAATATGCAAACGTCCCATGATTTATTGAATGAACATATGATCATGGTATGACAAGCCCTTATAAAAAGGACCAGTGTGCTTCAGGCAAGGAAACTGGCTTTTAAGTTCATGGTTCGATAGTACAGGAACCATTTTTTTTGAACATATAAATAACAAAAACAGGAAATTACAATTACTCCTGATCCAAGGAGATAACATCTTCGGCTTCCCAGTTGTTCAATCCATTGTTGTGAGTAGGGAATATCCAGTTGCTCCAGTTGCAGTTGTCTTCTTCGTCTTCCACAGCATTGACTTCTTTGGTGACGAGATGAGCTGTTGATCCTTCAGGATGAGCAAGATGCTCTGCTGGATACGAGAGCCCAGGCTGAGGTACCTCTGTTGGTTGAGAGAGATACTCGATAAGATCGTCCCATCCAGTTGGGATGATGTCTTCAATAGCGACTTGCGAGCTCAGGGGAGCGAAATACTTCACCATAAAGTCATACTTGCCACTTGGTTCTCCCAGTGTATCCCGTACCTCTCTTGGAATAGGTGGACTTTGGTATTGCTTAGCAATGGAACCTGTGATGCTTATGTCATCTTCAAACTGATCATCCTATCCAGTTGGGACAATGTCTTCAATGGCAATCAAAGAACTCTGAGGAGCAGTGTACTTCACTAGGAAGTCGTACTTACCGCTTGGTTCTCCCAAAGTATCCCAAACTTCCTTGGAAGCGGGTGGAACTTCATTTGGATATTGCTGAGTAATATGGTTCGAGATCAATTTGTCGTCTTCAATAGCATTTACTTCTTGGCTGATGAAATGGGACATTAATCCTTCAGAACAAGGACTTTGATCATTCTTCTGAGTTCCATTAGCATAGCCCAGACCTAACTTATCGAACTTTTAAGGCACATCAAGGAGTTGTCCACATACTGTGCAACCACCCTCTTCGATCACAGCTTTAGCATCTTTGAGAGAAGCCATTGTTGGAGTTATTCTTGTAGCAGGAGTAGCAGAAATATGTTTGGCAGTAGAGATAGCTGGAGGGACCACCTCAGAAGATTGGCAGGGGGTTTCGATGAATTCGCCATCCACCTCAACATACTTGGAGTTACTCAGGTGGCTAACCACATATTCTTCTTCACCATGAACCGTGACGACCTTGCCTTTTATAGGATATTTTAACTTCTGATGCAGGGTAGAAGTTACAGCACTTGCCCCATGTATCCAAGGGCGTCCTAGTAAACAGGAGTATGCTGGATGAATTTCCATCACGTAAAAGGTAGAATCAAAGATCTGAGAGCCCACTCTAATTGGGAGCTTAACTTCTCCGTATACTGTTCTTGTTGACCCGTCGAAGGCTCTTACCACAACATCGCTTGGTTGTAACACAACTCCTTCAAAGTCAAGTTTTTCCAGTACTACTTTTGGTAACACATTTAACAAGGAACCATTGTCTACCAGCACGTGAGACAAAGTGGTGTCGTTACATTCAATAGAGATGTGCAGGGCTTTATTGTGATTTTTCCCAGCAGGGGTTAAATCAGCATCAGAGAAACCGAGACCATTATCCACTGTTAGACTGGCAACACAATTTTCATTGGCCGACTGAAATCTCATGTGGTACATGTGCAGCTTTCACGAACTTCATCAGGGCCTTGGCATGAGCTTCTGAATACTTTAGCAGAGACAGCATTGAAATCTTTGAAGCAGTGTGCCCCAGTTGTTCGACAATATTGTAATCACTTTTGCAAATGATTTTCAATATCTCCTCCATTTCTTGCCTCGAAGGATCTTCAATAGTGACTTCAACATGTACTTGAACTGGTTCAACTAGTGGCTCTTTGCCTCGAGCATTGACATCTTGATTTGGAACTGGGACCTGGACTGGAGTAGTAGCAACATTTGGAGAAATTTTTTGGTGAAAAGATCCTTCCACTTCTTGTAATCTTACTAGTCCCCACAATATTATCGACAAGTGGAGTAGTAAAATTCACGGGCTCTTCAGTCAAGGTGTCTTGCTTAACTCCATGGACATAAACATTAGCGTCATAACTCCACGGGACAGCTTTGTCTGAGGAATATGGAAATGGAGCCGGATTGGTGATGATTACAAATGCCACTCTGGGTGCAGCAGAAATTTTGAAGGGAGCCTTGGTAGGGATTTTCAATGGTATGTTAGAAACCACTGAGACGTCCTCTATCTTCATCCCATTTGAAAAAACTTCGCATAAATTGTCTATAGAAGGGAGCTTCTCAAACATAATGATACGACGATCCATCCACTTTTGAATTCCTCTTTTCAGATTCTCACAACCATTGGGTAGGTGTGCACAATAAAAGCAATCAGGGTCACAACTTGGAAATAAACCAGCTCGTATTAGCTTTCTTTTGATTTCCAAGAGCGGAGTTGACAGGTCTCTCACATCATAGATATAAACAGTGTCCACGATAGCATTAACGGTTTTGTCGTGTTTTGGCATAGGCGCAGTGATGACATTTGGAGTCTCTGGTGGATCGAATTCAATTTCCCCAGCATCTATCATGTCTTGGATTTTATTTTTTAGGGCCCAACAGTGATCTGCGTCATGTCCTGGACAGTTGGAATGGTATGCACATGTTGCGTCGGGGCGATAACTAGGAGAGGAAGTGTTGACATTCTTTGGAGGATCTTTTAATGTAATCAGATTTACTTTTATCAAGTGTTGCAATGCTAGAGAGATTGGCATGTTAATTTTGGTGAAGTTTCTTCTTGGTGCATCTGGTCGACGCGTATATTTCGGCGGTTGATCTTTTTGAGGTGCAGATGCAGAGATCAGAACAGCCCTTACAGATTGGTGATGCTCACTTTTGCGACCCTTCTGACTGTGCACTGTATTGACTTCATTTCTCCCACTGATGGGCCTCTTTGTAGTACCAGAGGAGGAGCCTACTTGAATTTTTCCACTTTGAATGCCGCTTTCGACACGCTCTCCAGTTAATATCAGGTTAGTGAAACCTGACGACGAGCTTTCCAGCAAATGACTGTAGAAAGGGCCAGTTAAAGTGCCCATGAACATGTCGACCAGCTCTCGATCAGATAAGGGTGGTTGAACCCTTCCAGCTAGATCTCTCCATTTTTGTGCATACTCTTTGAAACTTTCTTTTGGTGCCATGGTCATGCCCCGTAGTTGAGTACGGGTTGGTGCAAGGTCAGCGTTATATTGATACAGTTTGTAGAAAGCAGCAGCCAGATCTTCCCAGGTGTGTACTTTTGCAATTTCCAGTTGGTAGTACCACTCGAGTTGTGTACCCGACAGACTTTCCTGGAAGAAATGAATCCACAATTTGTTATATGCCGTATGAGGTAGTATCTTTCTCACATAGGACCTTAGATGCAGCTTTGGGCAAGAGACTCCATCATACTTTGCAAAGACAGGAACTTTGAACTTTGGAGGAATAACAACATCTAAGACTAATCCAAGATCGTTGAAGTCTAAACTAGGTATTTTCCGTATTTCCATTGCTTTCATGCGTTCTTCCAACTGCTGGTATTTGCTATCACCTTGTTCGTCTTCGGAATGATAATCTTCTTCGTTAGAAGAGAGAGAGTGTTTGGCAGAACCCTGGTTGCTGTGATTGTCGTCTTGATCACCTTCACCGACTACTTCAGGGATCGGCGCCTTTTTGGATCTCCTGGCTGGGATTTTGACTTTTGTCATACCCCAAATTTGTCCTACCCTTTATCTCTAACTGGCTTATACTTTCCATTTCATCTGCATACCATCATTAGGGCATTTGCATGACTTCGCATTCATTCATTAAATAAAACATGTACAAGCATGGGATCTAAGGTTTCACAATATCCAGAGTCTCTATGCTATGCAAATTCATTCACTAGAGGTGTTCATTGTTCATGGATTAAAGTACTCTCTGTATGCTTGGGATTATCAGATAAGTCCAAAGGTTTGGGCCTTATGATCATCTGTGGGTTTTATTTGGGCTATTCATCAATTGCGGAGTGGCTTCATTATTGCTGTAATACAATTCCTTCTATTGGGCTTCACTCAAATTCTTTGAATTTGGACACGCCTTACTGATTGGGGATTGATGTTCACACCCTTGTGTTCGATTCTAAGTTTCACTTTGAATAGTTGTGTTGCAAGACATTCGCTTTGGATTCTGTGCAAGATTCTAGTTAAACATGGTGGACTTTGTACATATTAATAAATTTGAAAAGCATACAATGAAAACTTTGATTTTTTTTAGTCCAAGCAAACCATGGGAAATTTGCTTTTGGTACAAAGCCCATAGGATGTTGTCATGGGCTTTCATCTTTCATTCAAATTTAGCATGGAGTTCAAATAAGTGAAGAGTCGGAATTCAAGTTCTACAAATGAAGAAGATTCTTTTTCATACACAAAATCATCGAATTACATGGATGGTGTCACTTGAAACACAAGAAAAGTCATCACAAGAAAAGTCATTAAAAGAAAACCCTTTACAAAATTCAGAAACCAATTTCAAAATACAAATACATTCGACCGTTCCAATCCCACCAAAGTATCCTTACATCTTCACAAAATTTAAAGACACAATGTTGGAAGCCTATTCTAAACCATGTCTTTAGTTCAAAACCATCTTCAGTTTCATCACTCCTATCCACACCATGTCATGCCCCTCGATACGCCTTTCAAATCACATCCGAACCTGTCAAAGAAAACAAGAACAGATCTAAATCAAATTCAACAGTCAGTAACTAA
Source organism: Vicia villosa (assembly GCF_029867415.1). Taxonomy (NCBI): domain Eukaryota; kingdom Viridiplantae; phylum Streptophyta; class Magnoliopsida; order Fabales; family Fabaceae; genus Vicia; species Vicia villosa. The sequence goes on along the minus strand of NW_026705562.1, from coordinate 483,636 downwards.
TTATAGTTACAATCTCAAATCAACCCTGCACATAAAACCAATTCAGCCTCGCCATTAAATTAGAAACAAAGCTCATAACCAAAAAGAATGGCAGCCCTGCATCAATACAAAAAAGGAAAACCAGTTCAGATCCAGTCACTAACAGTCCAACCTAATTCAGCCACAGTTATTATGCATACATGATTCAATTCTTACAAAATTCAAAAGCATTTTTAAATCATACCAGCAACCTGTACATCAAACATTCAAACCATGAATCAATCACCATACAAAGCATACCATTCCACCCATTTCAACATCAGCAGCATCACTCTTGCTAGATCCTTAAACCATTCCATGCCACCTTCAATTTTTTCTTTGCGTTTCCAAACATCTGCAACATAATAAATACAATCAGTCCCACATCACACATTCAGAACTAACAAGATTCACTAAATCATGAAAGCATGCACACTGCCATACATGTATCTCATCATTCACACTTCTCTGTATATTGTCGAATAAACCAATTCAATCAGTCCTGCACGTATTCTTTAAAACAAGTCATAATCACATTCCAATACACATTCAAATTCCAGTCCCTCACCATTAATTTCATCTAGTTTCAAATCTAAACAGTTTTATCTAAATTCAGTTTCAGTTTGAACTAGTTCCTTTTAACTAATGTTAACTGCTCATACTAACTTTTTCCCTAACCCCAATTACTAACTGAAACAGAAAAACAGTTTGTAACTCTTTGTCACCTCCTAACCACTTATCATCCTAACAGTTTCACTAACATCCATAGCAAAACAGATTCACTAAACCATATCCTTCTAGCCACCTTATAACAGTCCATAACAGAATCACCAACTGCCCTGTAACAAACTTCTAACCAACTTAACTTCCCTAACTAACTCTCTAACCTCTCAATCCAAGCCCTTCAATCTTTAACAAACTCCCTTTCAATCTAATGGCTCACACTTCATCCCCTCAGCCTATATAAACAATCTTTCCCTCCATTTTTCAGATTACACACTCATTCTCCACCAACACACGCCAATTTCTTCACTCTCCCTCTATTCATTCATCATTCATCTCTCTCCCTCCTTCACATTCATCCATCAATCACCGATCTTCATCTTCATCTTCTCTCACTCTCTGCAATCCCTCTTTCTTAATTCATCTCTCTACCAACCCTCACCATCACCATACGCTCAAAACAAGAACTCTTAAAGCTTCAACATCTGAAGCTCTAAGTAGTTGAGCTAAACCTCATCTATCTCTTAGCAACGTGCATATAATCTTTCTCCCTCAACGCAACAATACAAAGAATCACAGAAAATCGCAAAAAAGGGGAAGAAGTAGAAGAAGGAGACGAAGAATTGGCTAAGAGTAAAAGCATCAAAATCAAAAGCTTACCTGAAGAACTCTCTGCCTATTGCGTTTATTTCGCATAGATGTTCACCGGATTATACCCTCAGGCTTTCGTTCTCTTCACGCTTGGTCTCCTATCCGAGAGTCGAGTTCCGAATCTTTGTGTATCGCGTTTGGTTCCGCCGCGAAAGCTCATGGTTTTATGGTTTTAACGGATGGGAAATGAAAATGAGTCTGAGAGAAGTGTTTGCGTGGTGGTTGGAGGTTGCTGATCGGAAGCTGAGAGGCGAAGACTAGAGAGTTGATCGGAGAGGGCAAACCCAAAAAATCGCCGCCGTTACACGAGAAGAGAGAGTTTCTTCAGAAATCCAATAGCCACAAGGTCAAGTAACCCTAATTCCTAATTTTCAATTGCAACTTATTTTATTAATTAGATATTAATTTCTGTTTTTAATAGAATTTAATAAAAATCTGAACACAAAGAAAACCATGGGCTCAATGCAAATTCGCTTGACTACACCCCCTGAGGCCCATGCACCATTTTTAACCATAGAATCTGTACAGAAACAAGCTTTGGGCCTTAGTTCAGAACGCTTATCACACCCCTGTTTCATTAGTGCACCTACAGCCTTGTAAACATGGGCCTGAGCGCCTTGCTCTTTACACCCCCTATCTTGGGCCCTGTTTTTGCTTATACATAGTTTTAGTTCATTAGAAAACTGCTGTTGCACCCTCCCTTGCAGTGTAGATTTAGTTTTCACTTTAATCTTTGTTTTGCTTCCCTTTTTTATTCATAATCATGTTTTAAATCAAAAAAAAATGTATAAAATCAATGTTAGATCTTAGTTCACTTCACAATAGTTTTGTTACTTTTAGGTGATAAAAACATGATAAAACCTTTAATATTTCGTTAGATTTTTAGGTGATCTTTGACCTTAGAAAACTCATAAAAATAGTAGAGTTTTTAGTTTAATTTTGGCATCTAATTTCCCATAAAAGGTCATGAAAAATAGTAGTTTCTAGTTTAATTTTGCACTAATGCTTGAATTTATTTTCTCATCTCTCTTGTATCATTTCATGCTATTTTTGTAATTGTTGTGTGATTTTGTTACTTGTTTTTCGCCACATTTTAGGTCTACCTTGTTAATACCATTAGTATATTAACTTTAGGCTAGATTTGTATATAAACAACAATTAGGCTTAGAAATTAGGCTAGTCCCCCTCTTTTCATTCTTTTTCTTTTACAACATTAAAACATCAAATAAATATCAAAATAAAATCCCTCTAAAAAATACAAAGAAAATACTTAAAACACTAATAATCAAAGTGAAAATCTTAAAAAGGGAATGGAAGCTTGAACATCCCTTGCTTTAGGGAATGTTCGAGTGCTTGGATCTCCCTTGCTTTAGGGAACCATTCGAGCGTAAGTTCCCACTTCTAAAAAACACAAACCATAGAGTAACTCGAGTTTCCCTTGCTTTAGGGATTTCCTCGAAACACTCAAACTCTCTCTCTCTCTCTCTCTCTCTCTCTCTCTCCTTTCTTAAGGGCATTGTTATCTCCGCTCTATTGCATCCTAGGTCGATCCCTTATGCAAGAGCGCGAGCGTTAACTCCGCCCAACTAAAAAACACAAAAACAAACAGAAAATCTTTAGCCGAACTACGGCGCTCTGATTCCTGAAAAGGATACGTAGGCATCAAGTCGCGGGGCTTGAACGAGCACATTTGTAAATAATTCATTCTTTTCCCCGTATTTCTTTTTGCATGCATTCACATATAGATAGACATAGTACACACCCTTTAGATAGAAACGAACATAGGTGGATACCATCGAGTACGATGGGCGCGAGGGGTGCTAATACCTTCCCCTCGCGTAATCGACTCCCGTACCTTGATTCTCTGGTCGCAAGGCCCTGTTCCTTCCTTTGTTAGGTTTTCTGATATTCCTTTCCCTTATGGGATAAATATATTGGTGGCGACTCTGTTCATTTTTCGCGAGCGTGCGACAGCTGGCGACTCTGCTGGGGACTACCTAAGCAAGTCGATCCTAGCCTGCGTTTGTTTGTTTATTTACTGGGTGTTTACTTGTTTTATGTCTATATATTGTATATATGTTTGCATGTTTATTTTCTGCTTGCATATCATGTTTATTTCTGTTTGCACATCATGCATATGGATTATATTTTGTGTTCCCTGGGGTCTTCTGTTCTGTTTTGCAGGTGGGGGGTTTGTATGAGGTAAAAGGCCCACTACCCAGGCCAGTGACACATAGGATTAGCGTGGATGCTCATGTTGACTCCCGTGGCCCTTGCTACGATCGAGTTCAACATGGGGTACCACAACTGGGCGAGGTTCTTTCATGGAACACTGTGTCTGGCACCCTTGCTGCCTCAAACACTTTGTACCCCATGGGAACTGTAGACCCTAGTGACCATTAGGGACCACCTGTCCGTGTCTAGACTACATACCCGTGAGATTGGGGTGGGACAGGAAACCTTGACTCCTACACACCATTGCTTCTTCATAGTTGAGGTTGGACCTTTATTTGGTCTATTCTCGTGGTGTTTGACATTCTGGTATTCAAGAAGGCGTCGAACCTTTGATCCTGCGACATTTGGCCTGTACAGAGGTTTCATATCAGTTATTCAGAGGATTGTGCGGTGGTTACTAAGATTATGTGGACCTTGATCCCATGCTTTTGCATTGCATAACATCATCGCTTTATCCACTTCATTTATGAGGGATCCTAAAGTCTATGTCAAAAAAAAAAGAGAAAAATAAAAATAAAAAAGAAAAAATAGAAAATCAGAAAAAAAGAAAAGAAAAGATATCCTATACAAAATGAAGCTTTGATTCAAAAAAAAAGGAAAAAAAGAAAAAAAAACAAAAGTGTGTGGAAAGCTTTAGGATCTCTCATAAATGAAACATGCATTCATACTATCATGCATCTCATGGTTCTATCAGAAGCTTGTGGGGGCCTTTTCTACTCAAATTCCGACTTCAGCAACAAAATTGACTTCTCACCGCTATGTGCTTGAAAGTTAACAATGGAACAACTTCGTGGGGTTTTGACTGAGATAAGAACGGAAATAGGGGCTGACATGAATCAGTGTATGGAGGTTATTCAAGCCTTTTCTCTTTGACAAGAAGAGTTGAGACAAGTTCCTCAGAGACTGAATGTCAATGTTAATCTCATCCATGAGAAGGTCTTATGAATCAGAATGTTTGAAGTATTGTTGAGATTCCTATTCTTGGTAAGGAGAATTCACATCATTGAAGTATTCAAGTTTCCGAGTATTGAAATTGACAAAAGGTTCCACCTCTTAGAGGAAAGATTGAAAGCCATAAAAAGTCGTGAATCCACTGATTCAGATGTTGTTGGTTTGTGCCTGATGCCTGATATCAAGAAATGCAAGGATCATCCACTCTCACTCCTAATGATGGATATTGAAGCTAAAAAGGTAATCATCTCCTGTACATGTGTGGAAGTTGCTTGGGGCTCCCGATCGAGGGATAAGCAAGACGTACTCATATCTTGAGCATTGCATCATTCGCATTGCTCGAATCCCCTAAAGCACTACAAATTCCTAGGTGGTTTCGTCAGAATCTTCTTCCGTGTGGTAATCAAGAGTGTTCTTCATAATGCTCCTCATTGTCAAGGTTCTACTTCACATCTCAGTCGCCTTTTCGCGGAATTTCCTTCTCAGTGGCCTTCGCTTGTTAATAGAGACAAGAAGAATATGAGAAACAAATTGACGTGATTCTATTGCCTTGTTCCCATTTGCTTCCCTGTTTGTTGGAACTTCAATTGGTTAAGATTCGAGTAATGGGTCTTCTTCACCACAAGTAGCTTCTCTAAGTTTGGTGACCACGCAAGGTTCCTCCATGTTTGATGGCAAATACTTCTTCAATGAATATGCTTGGGGCTCCCGCACGAGGGATAAGCAAGACGTACTCTTATCTTGAGCATTGCATCACTCGCATTGCTCGAATCCCTAAAGCAAGGCAAAGGTTTACAACTCTTGGGTGACTTCATTGGAGTTCTCTTTTGAAGTAATCTGAAGTGTTTGGAAAGAACTGCAAAAAGTATTCAAGATCAATAAGTCCAGACGGAGTCAAGTCTCCTCAACAATGGCATTCATTTAGTTTCGTTATTGCATTCTCATTTGTAACATTTCATTGATTGTTTAAGCATTGCTAGCATGTAAAAACTTGTTAATTTCGGAATGAAAATAAAATACATTGTTTATGTTTGTCTCGAAGTAATCCATTCGTTTTCACTCATAAAATGTTTTTGGCATTACGATACCAACTTTACTAATCTCTTGCTTAGGCAAAGAGCCGAGGGAGAATGATGAAAAATAAAAATGCAAAATCTCTAATCGTGTGTTTTTGAATAAAACCCTACTGAGGATGTACAGGCATTATTTCAAATCCCCAAACACCGGAGATATAAGGGAGATAGACCCTCGTTAACCCCTTTGAGCCTTGAAGTAGGAGTTTCTTTTCTAATCATAAAAACCCTCATTTTGACCTTGGGGAAGGGTAGTGTTCATTTAACTTGATCGAGCTTTCAAAACTCACCAAAAGGGTATGCATCTAAGGATACAACAATGGTTATCCTTCAAAAGGTTGAGGAATGTCAAAACCGCAATGATTATCCTTATTCCATCAAGAGATCAAGAGATGACGGTACCACAATGGTAATCCTTCATCAAATCAAAGAATGAGGCAGTCACAATCTTTCAAACAAATCGAAATCAACGCATTATCACACGACTTGTTCAAAAAAAAAGAAAAAGAAAGAGCCCGCTAAGTCAACAACATGAAAATAAGTGACTTAGGCAAAAGTTAGGGCATCCCGCTGGACTCCAAAATAAAATTCGAAAGAATTTGTCCAGGCAAAAGTTAGGGAAATAAAAAAGAAAAGCAAAGTAGAAGCGAAAAACAAGGATTACAAAATAAAAATCCTTCTCAGAAGAACAAAGTCGTGTGATAATCAATCAGAAGAACAAGAAAGTGAGTGACTGCCATGTCCAAAAAACCTCATTGATTCCTCAACCATTCCAAATTCCTTGTGAGGAATGAACTCTCATGTCGAGTTAATTGAACCTAGGAATGGAGAACATCACGAAGGGGGTGGGTATAAATATTTTTGAGACTAAAAATCCTTTGTTTTCTAAAAACCGTGAACCCGGCCAAATTACAACCCTTAAAAGTCCTAATTGAAGTAGGGTTTATCTTGAAAGCGCACTCCGATGAGATAGCGTTTAACTGACTCCCAATGAAGTGTGACCCATATCCATGTTGGTATCGTACTTTTGCTTTATCTTCCATATGCAAAAATCGAGGTTGTGTCAACTAGTGATTCATTCACAAGAGGTCGCAACCTCATTTCATAAAAAGTTTTACAACTTCAAGACTAACATAGGCTTTGCATTAGAATTATCATTCTTAGAATTAACATTCTTTTGCATACAAATATGTGCTTAACATCAAGGAAATTACCATGGTGAGAATCAGTGAATAACTTGACTATGTCAAAGTACGAGAGACTTGAGAACTCTGAGGAGTAAAAGCCAATCATTTCAAATGTTGACCATCAAGGGGCAGGTTCTCTAAAAACTCCGTTGGGCATGAACAGTTAATGCTTCCTTTGATTACCCTGAGGGGAAGAGTTTGAAGACTCCGTTGAGCGTGGTAAAGTTTGTTTCCATGTTTGTTTGACTTCAAAACAACAAAGGCTTGAGGATTCTAGTAAGATGTACCCAATCTGGGGCAATCATGTCGATAAATCTCTTCAAGCTTTGATCAATCTGGGGCAATCATGTCAAGGAATCTCTCTCAAGTTCAACCAATCTGGGGCAACTACGTCGAGATTCGACAAATCTCTCCAAGGATCCTTTAGGGCAAATTCCTCCATAAGTCATGAAACTTGGGGCACGATCTTCTGAGTTTTATTGTCCTCTCCCTAATCATAGGAGTTTATTTCTCCTAGAACCTTGGTCTCTCCCCAAGCATGGAGTTTATTTCTCCCGAGAGTTTGTTCCATTCCTCAAGCATAGGAGTTTATTTCTCCTAGGAGTTGTCCTACTTCCCTAATCAAGGCTCCTTATCTGGATTTCTCATCCCCAACATGGTGAATCAAGGGAATCTCCTTAAGCTGAAAATCCTCCAAGCAGTGGCACATTGTGAGAAGTCAGAAATCATTCTTCAAGTCAAAGAAGGTGCATCTTGCAAATCAAAGTCCAATATCTATTGGCACCTGTACATAATTCTTAACACTAAGGGGACTCTCCCCGGTGTTTACCTCACTAATGCCTTTATTTGGCATCCTGCATATAGTGTTCACTGCATATAACATTGCATCCTCAAAAGCGTAGCATATCCGTCAAAGCGGATCATTACGCCATAGAAAATTCAAACATGCATACAAAGCATAAGCCAGATAATACAAATCATCACTCAATCAAGACGACAATACTCCCCGTATAAAAAAATATCCTTACAAATTCCGATTGATATCTGCTACTCCATTACAAATCTCCTCCAGCCATGGTGCCGATACCTGGTGTCCTCAACCCCAAAAGAAATCTCCCCAATATGGATCGGATGCAATGTCTTTCTTCGTCAGAATCGTTGTCTCCGAGGTTATTTCCCGTGTGTTGCGCGAAGATTAGAGTGCAAATGAGGGTGGGCATTCAACCCATCTCATTTTTCAATCGTTTTAATAACCATACTTGGTGTGTGGCAATTCGAACGATTTCCACTCTTGAAGAGCTACACCCCGCCTTTTGGCCTGAGGGATTAATGTAGTTCTTATGCTTCGTAAGCACCCATATTCCCGTAATCCCCAGTGGTTATTATCGCCTTCTTGTCGAGTCTAGTCGTCTCTAGTCTTGTCATGGTTATTTCCCGTGTGCCGCGCGAAAATCAGAGTGCGAATGAGGGTGGACATTCAACCCATTTCATTTTTCAATCGTTTGAATAATCATACTTGGTGTGTGGCGATTCGAACGATTGCCACTCTTGAAGAGTTACACCCCGCCTTTGGCCTGAGGGATTAATGTAATTCTTACGCTTCGTAAGCATCAATATCCCCGTAATCCCCCGTGGTTACTGTCATCTTATTGCCGAGCCTAGTCGTCCCTAGTCTCCGTGATCCCTTCCCTCGTACGGGAAATTTTTTCAGATCCAACCCCTGTGTTGTGCATCCCTCGCCTCTCGTCCAGGCACACCATTTTCAAATCCAACTCTCAATCCCTAGTGAGTCCTATAGTCCAAGATCTTGAATCCATACTTTCTTTTGATACTCGTCTGTGTCTTCTTTCGATACTCGTCTGTATTGATTCAAACACTCGTCCATGTTACCCCTTTTGATACTCGTCTGTATCTTTCTTCGATACTCGTCTGTATTGATTCAAACACTCGTCCGTGTTATCCCTTTTGATACTCGTCTGTATCTTCTTTCGATACTCGTCAGATTGATTCAAACACTCGTCCGTGTTATTCTTTTGATACTCGTCTATATCTTTCCTCGATACTCGTCTGTATTGATTCAAACACTCGTCCGTGTTATTCTTTTGATACTCGTCTGTATTTTCCTTCGATACTCGTCTGTATCTCCTTCTGACGCTCGTATGTGTCATTCTTTCGATACTCGTCTGTATCTCCTTTTTGATGCTCGTATGTGTCGTTCCTTTGATACTCGTCTGTATCCTCCTTTTGATGCTCGTATGTGTCATTCTTTCGATACTCGTCCGTATCTCCTTTTGATGCTCGTATGTGTCATTCTTTCGATACTCGTCTGTATCGCCTTTTGATGCTCGTATGTGTCATCCCTTCGATACTCGTCTGTATCTCCTTTTGATGCTCGTATGTGTCATTCTTTCGATACTCGTCTGTATCTCCTTTTGATGCTCGTATGTGTCATTCTTTCGATACTCGTCTGTATCTCCTTTTGATGCTCGTATGTGTCATTCTTTCGATACTCGTCTGTATCTCCTTTTGATGCTCGTATGTGTCATTCTATTGATACTCGTCTGTATCTCCTTTTGATGCTCGTATGTGTCATCCCTTCGATACTCGTCTGTATCTCCTTTTGATGCTCGTATGTGTCATTCTTTCGATACTCGTCTGTATCTCCTTTTGATGCTCGTATGTGTCATTCTTTCGATACTCGTCTGTATCCTCCTTTTGATGCTCGTATGTGTCATTCTTTCGATACTCGTCTGTATCTCCTTTTGATGCTCGTATGTGTCATTCTTTCGATACTCGTCTGTATCTCCTTTTGATGCTCGTATGTGTCATCCCTTCGATACTCGTCTGTATCTCCTTTTGATGCTCGTATGTGTCATTCTTTCGATACTCGTCTGTATCTCCTTTTGATGCTCGTATGTGTCATTCTTTCGATACTCGTCTGTATCTCCTTTTGATGCTCGTATGTGTCATTCTTTCGATACTCGTCTGTATCTCCTTTTGATGCTCGTATGTGTCATTCTTTCGATACTCGTCTGTATCTTCTTTTTGATGCTCGTATGTGTCATTCTTTCGATACCCGTCTGTATCTTCTTTTTGATGCTCGTATGTGTCATTCTTTCGATACTCGTCTGTATCTCCTTTTGATGCTCGTATGTGTCATTCTTTCGATACTCGTCTGTATCTTCTTTTTGATGCTCGTATGTGTCATTCTTTCGATACTCGTCTGTATCTCCCTTTTGATGCTCGTATGTGTCATTCTGTCGATTCTCCTTTAAAACACTTGTCTATCTTACCTTCTCACCAGACATACTTCTGCTCCGACCACTTCCATGTAGTAAACATTTCCTTTGAGAACCTTGTATTGGCACTTTGGCTACGTTACAAGCTATCACCGTTCTTCCAATTACTCACTGTAAATATTCTCCATCAGAAAAAGAAAAACAAAATTCTCTTTCCCCAGCAGGCATCAAAAAATAAAGATAACACTTACACCATCTTCTCTTCAGGACAAATTTCTGGTACTTTAATATTTAATCTTCTTCTACCTCGAATGCTCGAAAGGCTGACGCCAATCTCACCTTCAGGTTTAAGACGATTAAATAGGGGCAGCTGTCATACACCAAATTTGTCCTACCCTTTATCTCTAACTGGCTTATACTTTCCATTTCATCTGCATACCATCATGAGGGCATTTGCATGACTTCGCATTCATTCATTAAATAAAACATGTACAAGCATGGGATCTAAGGTTTCACAATATCCAGAGTCTCTACACTATGCAAATTCATTCACTAGAGGTGTTCATTGTTCATGGATTAAAGTACTCTCTGTATGCTTGGGATTATCAGATAAGTCCAAAGGTTTGGGCCTTATGATCATCTGTGGGTTTTATTTGGGCTATTCATCAATTTCGGAGTGGCTTCATTATTGCTGTAATACAATTCCTTCTATTGGGCTTCACTCAAATTCTTTGAATTTGGACACGCCTTACTGATTGGGGATTGATGTTCACACCCTTGTGTTCGATTCTAAGTTTCACTTTGAATAGCTGTGTTGCAAGACATTCGCTTTGGATTCTGTGCAAGATTCTAGTTAAACATGGTGGACTTTGTACATCTTAATAAATTTGAAAAGCATACAATGAAAACTTTGATTTTTTTTAGTCCAAGCAAACCATGGGAAATTTGCTTTTGGTACAAAGCCCATAGGATGTTGTCATGGGCTTTCATCTTTCATTCAAATTTAGCATGGAGTTCAAATAAGTGAAGAGTCGGAATTCAAGTTCTACAAATGAAGAAGATTCTTTTTCATACACAAAATCATCGAATTACATGGATGGTGTCACTTGAAACACAAGAAAAGTCATCACAAGAAAAGTCATTAAAAGAAAACCCTTTACAAAATTCAGAAACCAATTTCAAAATACAAATACATTCGACCGTTCCAATCCCACCAAAGTATCCTTACATCTTCACAAAATTTAAAGACACAATGTTGGAAGCCTATTCTAAACCATGTCTTTAGTTCAAAACCATCTTCAGTTTCATCACTCTTATCCACACCATGTCATGCCCCTCGATACGCCTTTCAAATCACATCCGAACCTGTCAAAGAAAACAAGAACAGATCTAAATCAAATTCAACAGTCAGTAACTAATTATAGTTACAATCTCAAATCAACCCTGCACATAAAACCAATTCAGCCTCGCCATTAAATTAGAAACAAAGCTCATAACCAAAAAGAATGGCAGCCCTGCATCAATACAAAAAAGGAAAACCAGTTCAGATCCAGTCACTAACAGTCCAACCCAATTCAGCCACAGTTATTATGCATACATGATTCAATTCTTACAAAATTCAAAAGCATTTTTAAATCATACCAGCAGCCTGTACATCAAACATTCAAACCATGAATCAATCACCATACAAAGCATACCATTCCACCCATTTCAACATCAGCAGCATCACTCTTGCTAGATCCTTAAACCATTCCATGCCACCTTCAATTTTTTCTTTGCGTTTCCAAACATCTGCAACATAATAAATACAATCAGTCCCACATCACACATTCAGAACTAACAAGATTCACTAAATCATGAAAGCATGCACACTGCCATACATGTATCTCATCATTCACACATCTCTGTATATTGTCGAATAAACCAATTCAATCAGTCCTGCACATATTCTTTAAAACAAGTCATAATCACATTCCAATACACATTCAAATTCCAGTCCCTCACCATTAATTTCATCTAGTTTCAAATCTAATCAGTTTTATCTAAATTCAGTTTCAGTTTGAACTAGTTCCTTTTAACTAATGTTAACTGCTCATACTAACTTTTTCCCTAACCCCAATTACTAACTGAAACAGAAAAACAGTTTGTAACTCTTTCTCACCTCCTAACCACTTATCATCCTAACAGTTTCACTAACATCCATAGCAAAACAGATTCACTAAACCATGTCCTTCTAGCCACCTTATAACAGTCCATAACAGAATCACCAACTGCCCTATAACAAACTTCTAACCAACTTAACTTCCCTAACTAACTCTCTAACCTCTCAATCCAAGCCCTTCAATCTTTAACAAACTCCCTTTCAATCTAATGGCTCACACTTCATCCCCTCAGCCTATATAAACAATCTTTCCCTCCATTTTTCAGATTACACACTCATTCTCCACCAACACACGCCAATTTCTTCACTCTCCCTCTATTCATTCATCATTCATCTCTCTCCCTCCTTCACATTCATCCATCAATCACCGATCTTCATCTTCATCTTCTCTCACTCTCTGCAATCCTTCTTTCTTAATTCATCTCTCTACCAACCCTCACCATCACCATACGCTCAAAACAAGAACTCTTAAAGCTTCAACATCTGAAGCTCTAAGTAGTTGAGCTAAACCTCATCTATCTCTTAGCAACGTGCATATAATCTTTCTCCCTCAACGCAACAATACAAAGAATCACAGAAAATCGCAAAAAAGGGGAAGAAGTAGAAGAAGGAGACGAAGAATTGGCTAAGAGTAAAAGCATCAAAATCAAAAGCTTACCTGAAGAACTCTCTGCCTATTGCGTTTATTTCGCATAGATGTTCACCGGATTATCCCCTCAGGCTTTCGTTCTCTTCACGCTTGGTCTCCTATCCGAGAGTCGAGTTCCGAATCTTTGTGTATCGCGTTTGGTTCCGCCACGAAAGCTCATGGTTTTATGGTTTTAACGGATGGGAAATGAAAATGAGTCTGAGAGAAGTGTTTGCGTGGTGGTTGGAGGTTGCTGATCGGAAGCTGAGCGGCGAAGACTAGAGAGTTGATCGGAGAGGGCAAACCCAAAAAATCGCCGCCGTTACACGAGAAGAGAGAGTTTCTTCAGAAATCCAATAGCCACAAGGTCAAGTAACCCTAATTCCTAATTTTCAATTGCAACTTATTTTATTAATTAGATATTAATTTCTGTTTTTAATAGAATTTAATAAAAATCTGAACACAAAGAAAACCCTGGGCTCAATGCAAATTCGCTTGACTACACCCCCTGAGGCCCATGCACCATTTTTGACCATAGAATCTGTACAGAAACAAGCTTTGGGCCTTAGTTCAGAACGCTTATCACACCCCTGTTTCATTAGTGCACCTACAGCCTTGTAAACATGGGCCTGAGCGCCTTGCTCTCTACACCCCCTATCTTGGGCCCTGTTTTTGCTTATACATAATTTTAGTTCATTAGAAAACTGCTGTTGCACCCTCCCTTGCAGTGTAGATTTAGTTTTCACTTTAATCTTTGTTTTGCTTCCCTTTTTTATTCATAATCATGTTTTAAATCAAATTAAAAAATGTATAAAATCAATGTTAGATCTTAGTTCACTTCACAATAGTTTTGTTACTTTTAGGTGATAAAAACATGATAAAACCTTTAATATTTCGTTAGATTTTTAGGTGATCTTTGACCTTAGAAAACTCATAAAAATAGTAGAGTTTTTAGTTTAATTTTGGCATCTAATTTCCCATAAAAGGTCATGAAAAATAGTAGTTTCTAGTTTAATTTTGCACTAATGCTTGAATTTATTTTCTCATCTCTCTTGTATCATTTCATGCTATTTTTGTAATTGTTGTGTGATTTTGTTACTTGTTTTTCGCCACATTTTAGGTCTACCTTGTTAATACCATTAGTATATTAACTTTAGGCTAGATTTGTATATAAACAACAATTAGGCTTAGAAATTAGGCTAGTCCCCCTCTTTTCATTCTTTTTCTTTTACAACATTAAAACATCTAATAAATATCAAAATAAAATCCCTCTAAAAAATACAAAGAAAATACTTAAAACACTAATAATCAAAGTGAAAATCTTAAAAAGGGAATGGAAGCTTGAACATCCCTTGCTTTAGGGAATGTTCGAGTGCTTGGATCTCCCTTGCTTTAGGGAACCATTCGAGCGTAAGTTCCCACTTCTAAAAAACACAAACCATAGAGTAACTCGAGTTTCCCTTGCTTTAGGGATTTCCTCGAAACACTCAAACTCTCTCTCTCTCTCCTTTCTTAAGGGCATTGTTATCTCCGCTCTATTGCATCCTAGGTCGATCCCTTATGCAAGAGCGCGAGCGTTAACTCCGCCCAACTAAAAAACACAAAAACAAACAGAAAATCTTTAGCCGAACTACGGCGCTCTGATTCCTGAAAAGGATACGTAGGCATCAAGTCGCGGGGCTTGAACGAGCACATTTGTAAATAATTCATTCTTTTCCCCGTATTTCTTTTTGCATGCATTCACATATAGATAGACATAGTACACACCCTTTAGATAGAAACGAACATAGGTGGATACCATCGAGTACGATGGGCGCGAGGGGTGCTAATACCTTCCCCTCGCGTAACCGACTCCCGTACCTTGATTCTCTGGTCGCAAGGCCCTGTTCCTTCCTTTGTTAGGTTTTCTGATATTCCTTTCCCTTATGGGATAAATATATTGGTGGTGACTCTGTTCATTTTTCGCGAGCGTGCGACAACTTTCCTCGCAAGGTGACTTAAACCTACAGATCCCTTGGGCTTCTTTTTCTTCTTGATCATCAGGGCTTTCAGTTCCTGTTTCCCCTTTGCTAACTCCAAAATTGCTATCTGAACTTGGGCGTTCTGTGCTTCGAGATTCTTGATGCTCGTTTCGGAATCCATCCCTACTAACTGAAATAAACAGCGAGGAGATGAGAAACCTGTTATGTGAACCTGTTATGCAATGTTTATGAATGAAATGTATATGCAATGTTTTCAAGGATATTAGAATTTTGATTTGATTAAACAAGAGAGAAACAAACATTTATTAGTCAAACATTTTATTTCTTTTTTTTTCTTTTCTTTTGTTTCTTTTTTTTATTTTTCTTTTCTTTCTTTTGGGCTTACAAGATAAAGCAAAAAATAAAGAAAATAAAGGATTCTTCAATCCTCCCATGGAAGCTTTCTCTTTGCACCCAGGAACGTGTTGATCTGCTGTTCTTCATGGAGTTGTCTGGTGAGCTCCAACACTTTCCTTTCATAGTCTTGACAGTGTGTTTTGAAGGTGTCCCTTTCTCCTTTTAGTTGAACCCAAGATTTCTGCAGTTCTTCCAGGTCAGTTGGCATGTCCGGATGTAGAATAACTCGAGGTTCCTCCCCTTCAAATTCTAGCGGGATATGGCATGATGAACTTCTGAGCACGAGCACGCACCTGTTAGACGCTAGCCTTGGGATCTAGAGGGGGGGTGAATAGATCGTTCACAGTTTTACGGAGTTAAACGACTTTTCAGCGGAAGTGATTCTGAATCGACTCGCGTCTATTCCGAACCACTATCGAAACGATTATATATGTGTTTAAAACCAGTCAAAGACTTGAGGTAAGTGATAAGAGTATACGTTGCAGAATCAAAGCGTTGCTCTTATTGAAAATCAGATTAACTTCTTGTATGATGGACAATGTTTGCAATGCAGTAAGAGTGATAGAAACAAATATACAAACACTTGGTGATAATGATCAAATTGAAGGTGATTCAATGTGTGGTGGATTGTGATGTTTATGTAAGTTCTTAATTCACAATCTTAACACTCGAATCGTTGATCAATTTGCTATTATAACCAAATATGAACAGAATGTAAATGAAAAAGTAAAAGCGACAAGAACACGATATTTGTTTAGGCAGTTCGTCGATCGTCCTCGCTACGACTACGTCTGCCCCCAATTCCAAACTGAAATTGGGTAATCTTTCATTAATGTTGAAAGTAGTATATACAAAGAAGATAACAAAGCGATAAACCATAAACCAATTATGTCGATCCTTTGAATCTTCTTCCCTCTTAATCTTGAGTCAGATCAAGGTTATCCAAGAGCTTCACTTTGATCCCTTTCTGCAGTGTCTTCAATTCCCTCGAACCCTTGTTCTTCAATCTTCACACTCAGCCGGATCCTCGATGAAGCCTCTTGATAAAAACCCCCAAGAAACACCTATCTTGGAGGACAAAACCCGCAGATTTTATTCACCAAAAACCCCACAAATCTTCACCCACTAGGAATCTTCAATTCCGTTCCATGGACGTTATCGAACTCGATCACTAACCCTCAACGCAAGAATGATTATGTGTAATTGTGTTGGAGATGACGAAGAACGAAGATGAGAAGCCTTTGTGTATCTTTCAGTCGTTGGTGTTGCTTTGAATAATGAACCTTGGACAATATATATGATAGCTTAACAGTTGGAGATGAGAGAAACAGAATTTTTGGCATTCTTGATCAGTTAGGTCGACCTCTTGTAGTGCTTAGGTCGACCTAGCAGAGCTTGCAGAATTTTGCTCCCAGTTAGGTCGACCTGTTTAAGGAGTAGGTCGACCAGAATCCTCTTCAAATGCATTCTGGGGACATTTTCTCAGATTAGGTCGACCTAGTTGTTGTGTAGGTCGACCTAGCAGGCTGGTATGTAAATTTCATCAATTTAGGTCGACCTAGATGATGTGTGAGTCGACCTAGCAGAAGTATATGGATTTTTCTCCATTTTAGGTCGACCTGGGTTGACAGTAGGTCAACCTAACTGCTGGTTTTCTGCATTCTTCTTGATCTGCTTGTGTTGAGTCGACCTATAAGTATAATAGATCAACCTGTACTATCATGAGTGATCAATGCTTGCTTTTCTTTGAGTTTTCTGCTTCCGCCTTGTTGTTTGAATGCTTATTTGAGTTTGCCATGAATCAAAAACATCTTTGAGTGTAATCTTGTATTCACATGCTCCCCCTTTTTGATGATGGCAAACCATTAGTCGAAGCTTTGGTAGTAAGTGATAAAGACTCAACAAGGCTCCCCCGTACATTCAGCATCTATCTCTCAACAAGGCAATCTCTCAACAAAGCTCCCCCGTACACTCAGCACTCAGCATCTATCTCCCCCTTTGACAACATCAAAAAGAGAAAACAAAGAGAAAACAGGAGAGTAGAAGAGCAACGAGAGAAACATAGATAAAATGACATGAAAATGATGAAACAGTGAAGTTGACAATAAAATAACATAGATAAACCATAAGATACATAAGATCCAAACATGTTTAGCAGTACATTTTAACATAACAATGATCCGAGATATAAGCAAACTACAAAAGAGTGTGACAACACATAGAAATATAACATAATTATGATGAGATAAGATGCAGTGATATGATGATATGATGAAGAATGCATCCTAGCGCCTGCCCCTTCTTCCTCTTCCTCTCTGAAACGTGTGCGGGCGATCTTCTTCAACCTGTTCCAACAGATCCAGCACAGATAAGTTGAGAGTGTTGAAGCTTTGGCTTATGTTTGCATGACGATTCAGAGCAGTTTCTTCAGACTGATTTTGTCTTAGGACAGAGTTGGATGCAAATGTTTCAAAATCATTCTTGTGGTCTTGAATCAAGTCGTATAGTGATTGATATTGAAGTTGTTGTTCATCATATCGATCTTGTTGTAGCTGTTGCATGGTTTGGAACTGGAGCTGTTGTGATTGATATTGAAGTTGTTGTTCATTATATCTCTCTTGTTGAAGTTGTTGCATGGTCTGTAACTGGAGCTGTTGTGATTCAAAATGTTGTTGTTGTTGAAGTCGCATATTTTCAAGCATGGAGATAATGTTGGACTGATCTTGTGGAGGTGGAGCCGTGTATCCCCAAGGGATTTCTTCCTCTTGAGACGGAACATATTGCCAATTTGGATCTGTGTCATGAGCTATATCTTCCATGGTTTGATCCTCATCATTTGTTATTTCTTGATCATTTCCCTCTTCTTCATTTCCTACAGTATGACCAAATTCAGTAGGATCATCATAGTTGTAGATAATTCTTCCGGTTCCCTTTTGTATAAGATAGTAGGTTTTCTTATTCGGATCCCAATGATATCCCATGAGAGTTAAAGTTGTTTGAGAGAAATCCTGGTTCTGTTTCATGTGCACATAAGACAACCCATCCAGTTTCATGCCAAAGTGGTTTACTATGGTTTGAATGATCGAGCCATAGCATAAAGCAGTAGTCTTTTGTTGTATCTCTTGAAATTTGGCAGTCAGAAAGTGTGGCCAGTGCACACGCGTCCTGTTTTGAATCAGGTACATTAACACAATCTCATTCCTTTCAATTCTGGAAAATCCGCCTGCTCGTGGTCGAATGACTCTTGAGATAATCCAGTTAAGGAGCCTGGGATCCCTTTTTAGGTGACCGGCTGTGATGGATTCATTTTGCTTGTCAAGAACAGCAGGATCTTTGAGAATGGATGTCATGTAAGCGACATGATCATAATTGGTCGGAAGGTCACCGTCTTCTATACGAACTTCGTCTCCCAAGAGTGTAAGACCAATGATACTAATCCATGCTCGTTTGTCAACAATATGAGATCTTGACCCCATCTTAAACCTAAAATTACAGCCTTCCTCTCTTGTGAACCCTGCATAGAAGGCCCTAACAGTGTTCTCACAGTACGGTGTGGCACATTCCAAAAGGGGGTGAACGTTCTGATGCTTAATAAGACTAACAACATCAGGAATATGCATATTCTTAGCAACATGTTGGTTAAAGATATATTGCTTCACTACCTTCCTTTTCATTTGCCATTTTTCAAAATTATCTCTGCAATCAGGGTGAACAAGGGCTACAACACTTACCGGTTGTGAGGATGATCCAGACGCAACTTCCTTTCCCTTTCTTGATTTTGGAGGCATGGTTGTTGAAGATTTGTGAGAGAGAGAGATGATTTTGACACTTTTTGAACTTTGAGGAATTAGGGTTGGCCGTACACAATGGAGTGAGAATGAATGAAGATGGAAAGAATGAAGAATGGTTATGTATGGGGATGGGTCGGGTCGACCTAACAGACCCAATTTTGGGAATTTTTGAACCAGTAGGTCGACCTAAATGAACCTGGTCGACCTAACAGAGGTAGTGAGAAAAATAACCAGTTTAGGTCGACCTAAAGAGTAAGTAGGTCGACGTAACTGGACAATTTTAGTTTCTGCTGAAATTTTTCCTCTGTAGGTCGACTCAGATACAAGGTAGGTCGACCTAAATTGCTTCAAAATGTTTGAAATGACTTAGAGATGTTGCTATATGATGGATTTATGCTTAGTTGCTTGCTTGTATGCCCTAATTATGATATGTTATGAGTGGAGATGATAAACACATATGTAATTGAGATATATAGATAAACATATATGAAGTCACTATAAGCATGTTAATTGATAGCATATTATAGCATCAATAAAATTTTTGGAAGTGAACAATAAACATGTTACCGCTTTCTCAATATGTAAGTGTTTTGTCATCATTGTGTGGAGTCTTCTTGTTAGTGTGCCATACTCCTAGATTTGATGATGAATTGTTTTGATGGAATGTTTCACAGCTTGATTTGCTTGATTTTTGCGAAAAACTCATCTAGTATCGATTACTTGATGTTCTCCCGGATGCGGGACATGGTCCCAAACAATATTCTGCTAAGAATAGGTTTAAAATCTCTTTGCAATGCAACTTGCCAATTGCACGTCAAGTAATGCGTCCTTTGTGTTTTTCGGGTTAACTGTATTTGTGATGTATCTTATACATTTGTGATGGCCAGGTCACCTACATTTCCTCTGCCAAGTATGGTTCTTCAATCTGTCTTTATAGATGACATGCCAAGAGTGGTATGTCTTCCTTTATGTGTCTTGAGCACCAGCTGTCAAGGGACCACCACCTTTCGGCGATGTCAAGACACTTTTCCTGCAAAATTAATTTAGAGTGGAAGGTCCCCAATCTTCATTGGGTCCTGGATGGTGAGTACAGACATTGTTGCACTTAGGCAACCATTGAAATACTCCTTTAGGAACTAAAATTCTCCTAAATTTGCATTTTTCAATGGTATGGCCCTTTTTGCAACAATAATGACAGGTAATATGATGAGAATATGGAGTTTTGCTAGTTGATATTTTTGGTACAAAAGTGTATTTACTATATAAAGGAGTATACGATCTTTTGAACTTATTTGGATCAACCGCAAAAGTCACTTTTGGTTGTAGAGCCTTGTCTAACTTGGCTTTTAGATTGCTTACTTCTTTTTGCCAAATGTGACATGTCTCACAACCAAACCATGATGTAGGATCTATTTCAACTTTATCCTTTTGAATGTCTAGCATAGATTGTTTTAAAGCTTCCATATCCTTTTCGGTTTTCTCAACTTTTGATTCAAGATATGAAAATATTTTCTTATTTGAGGCCAAAAGTTTGAAAGCTTTAATTGCATCTCTATGTAATTCTTCAAAAGCAAGTTTTAGTTGAGAATGAGATACCTTATCTACGAGTTCAGGTTTAAGATGACTTACAGTTTTCTTTTTCTTGTGTTGATGAGCCATGAAACATAGGTTTGCTGATTCTTCTTCATCGCTTGATGAGCTTTCACTAGATGAATCACTTTCCCATGCTATGTAGGCTCTTTTAGATTTGTTATGACCTTTGCTTTGGTTCTTCTCCTTTTCTTTCTTAAGGTATGGACAATCCGGTTTGTAGTGACCGGCTTTCCCACAATTGAAGCAAAGACCTTTGATTTTTCCTTTGTTGTCGTCATCTTGTTTGAACTTGTTTGATTGCTTTCTATAGTTGATCAAGCCTTTGTCAGAATGTTTTGCTCCATTTTTCTTTAGATATTTGTTGTATCTTCGCACAAACAGTCCCATTTCCTCATCATCGGAGTCTTCGTCATCACTTGTATCACTATCCTTTGGCTCTTGTCTTGAGGTCTTGGAGGTTGAAGCTTTTAGAGCTATTGACTTCTTCTCTACCTCTTTCTCCATGTTCTTTTCTTTCTTTGCCCTTTTCTCATGCATGTCAAGGCATTTAAGGTGTTGTTCATGTTCCTCTAGTTTACCAAAGAGAGTGGTAATGTCTAAGGTGTTTAGATCATTTGCTTCCTTTATTGCTGTAACCTTGGGTTGCCATTCCCTGTTCAAGCATCTTAAGATTTTGTTAGTAGCAACTGCATTGGAAACAGGTCTATCAAGAGAATTTAACCGATTTTTCAGGTGAACGAATCTCTTCTGCATGTTTTCGATGGATTCACCATCTTCCATGTGGAAGAGTTCGAACTCTTGAGTTAACGTATTGATCCTAGCTAGTTTGACATCATCCGTTCCCTCGTGGGCAACTTGCAATGTGTCCCACATAGCTTTAGCTGATCTACAATGGGAAACGCGATAGTATTCATCAACTCCTAGAGATGAGATTAGAATGTTTCTCGCTTTCCAATCGTATGCATATCTCTTTTCATCTTCAGCATCCCAAGTATTTTCTGGTTTTGGAACAACTGCACCAGCTGCATTTGTCATGGTGATCTGAAAGGGACCATTGACAATAGCTGTCCAGATGTTCCTATCAATTGCATTGATGTGGACACACATACAATCCTTCCAATAGCCATAGTTTTCACCGTTGAAAACTGGAGCTCTATTGTGAGCCCCTTTAGGTCCGGAAGCCATCTTTCCAATAAGTGTTTCATGTAGCACGGAATAAACCAGAGCTCTTGATGCCACTTGTTAGACGCTGGCCTTGGGATCTAGAGGGGGGTGAATAGATCGTTCACAGTTTTACGGAGTTAAACGACTTTTCAGCGGAAGTGATTCTGAATCGACTCGCGTCTATTCCGAACCACTATCGAAACGATTATATATGTGTTTAAAACCAGTCAAAGACTTGAGGTAAGTGATAAGAGTATACGTTGCAGAATCAAAGCGTTGCTCTTATTGAAAATCAGATTAACTTCTTGTATGATGGACAATGTTTGCAATGCAGTAAGAGTGATAGAAACAAATATACAAACACTTGGTGATAATGATCAAATTGAAGGTGATTCAATGTGTGGTGGATTGTGATGTTTATGTAAGTTCTTAATTCACAATCTTAACACTCGAATCATTGATCAATTTGCTATTATAACCAAATATGAACAGAATGTAAATGAAAAAGTAAAAGCGACAAGAACACGATATTTGTTTAGGCAGTTCGTCGATCGTCCTCGCTACGACTACGTCTGCCCCCAATTCCAAACTGAAATTGGGTAATCTTTCATTAATGTTGAAAGTAGTATATACAAAGAAGATAACAAAGCGATAAACCATAAACCAATTATGTCGATCCTTTGAATCTTCTTCCCCCTTAATCTTGAGTCAGATCAAGGTTATCCAAGAGCTTCACTTTGATCCCTTTCTGCAGTGTCTTCAATTCCCTCGAACCCTTGTTCTTCAATCTTCACACTCAGCCGGATCCTCGATGAAGCCTCTTGATAAAAACCCCCAAGAAACACCTATCTTGGAGGACAAAACCCGCAGATTTTATTCACCAAAAACCCCACAAATCTTCACCCACTAGGAATCTTCAATTCCGTTCCATGGACGTTATCGAACTCGATCACTAACCCTCAACGCAAGAATGATTATGTGTAATTGTGTTGGAGATGACGAAGAACGAAGATGAGAAGCCTTTGTGTATCTTTCAGTCGTTGGTGTTGCTTTGAATAATGAACCTTGGACAATATATATGATAGCTTAACAGTTGGAGATGAGAGAAACAGAATTTTTGGCATTCTTGATCAGTTAGGTCGACCTCTTGTAGTGCTTAGGTCGACCTAGCAGAGCTTGCAGAATTTTGCTCCCAGTTAGGTCGACCTGTTTAAGGAGTAGGTCGACCAGAATCCTCTTCAAATGCATTCTGGGGACATTTTCTCAGATTAGGTCGACCTAGTTGTTGTGTAGGTCGACCTAGCAGGCTGGTATGTAAATTTCATCAATTTAGGTCGACCTAGATGATGTGTGAGTCGACCTAGCAGAAGTATATGGATTTTTCTCCATTTTAGGTCGACCTGGGTTGACAGTAGGTCAACCTAACTGCTGGTTTTCTGCATTCTTCTTGATCTGCTTGTGTTGAGTCGACCTATAAGTATAATAGATCAACCTGTACTATCATGAGTGATCAATGCTTGCTTTTCTTTGAGTTTTCTGCTTCCGCCTTGTTGTTTGAATGCTTATTTGAGTTTGCCATGAATCAAAAACATCTTTGAGTGTAATCTTGTATTCACAGCACCCATTTGAGGTAAGGCTCCATGGGAATAGAATTCCATTGTCTTAAAGTCTTGCTTTCTACTTTGTAGACACTTCCCCAAGCATGTATAAACCTTCGTCGATATCTTTGGGAATCATCTTCGTAGTCGAACATAATGCCATGGATAATCATGTCATGAGGACCATTTCTTCGTGCATATCCGAATTGGCGCAAAGCTAAAGAGGGGTTGTAGGTGATGCCTCCCCTAATGCCAAGGAGTGGCACATTAGGGTACTCCTCACAATGGTCAATGAGAGTGATGTTTTTTTGAAAGAAGTTGTTCCACCGGATATCTGAATGAGACAAAGATATAATCTTGCGAGACCATTGCATCCTTTGCTTGTTTCTTAATACTGATCGGGGAAGGTGTAATTTAAACCATCTAGCCAGTAGTGGTACAAAACACATAAGAGTTCCTCCCTTTTTCATGGTACGAGTGTGTAAAGAATGTAGAATGTCTCCCAGCAAAGTAGGTATCGGATTGCGGGTTAAGAAAATGTTGATAACGTGCACACTTATGAATTGGTCGGGATTAGGGAATAAAACCAAACCATAAATCAAAAGAGCCACAACTTCTTCAAAAGCTTGGTAACTCCTCTCTTTTAATAGTGATCCAGCCTTTCCCATTAAGAAATTAGCAAGCAAACCCTTGACTCCACTCTTTGTTTCCCAATTAGACTCGATTTCTGACTTTCGTAAATGTAAGGCAGCAGCAATGATTTTAGGCTTTGGGATCTTTTCTAAACCAGTGAAAGGTAATTGGTCTCGAACAGGCAACCCAATCAATTCAGAGAATTCTTCCAAGGTGGGTACTAGCTGGTAATCAGGAAATGTAAAACAATGATGTTTGGTATCAAAGAATTGGAATAGGACCCGTATCATGTCTTCTTCAAATTTTAAGGTAACCAAATGGAGTAGGTGACCGTGATTTTCGATGAATTGAGCATTTCTGGGAAATTCTGATATTAAGTCCTTAAGTTCAGATGGTACTGTTGAGATGTTGATCTGGATATAATCTCTGGTAGCGGGAGCCATTACCTACAACAATAGAACAAAAGTAAACTCTTCGATCCTTGAAATGATTAATGAGAAAATGATATGTTTATGATGCTTATGATGTCATGATGTCAAACATGTGGAAAACACAAACAAATCACACAATAGCCTTAGGTTTAAAGGCTTGCACGAGGTTCATAGGTGATACCCTCCCCACTGAAGTTGAGTTGGTTTAAACCTGTCTTAAAATGGTATTTGGGTTCTATGATCCTTGGAGACAACATCTCAATACGGCACTCGGACGGCCGATCAAAACATTCCTCGAGGATAACTAACTTCGATCAATTTCAAAGCCAGTCACTTAATAGGCCACAAGTCAAGTTCCACTAAAGGTTCTAAGGCAAATTAGTGCTTGATGACATTTCAGAAGCCTAACATACTCCTTGATCGTTTTAAAGGGATATCAGTACAGACCAAAGTGTCGCACTAACGGTGACACCATATTAACTGTATCGGTACATGCCGTACAGTTTCCTTGGTCTATTGTCACATACTTAAGGTATCTCGAGATTCGGGCTAGAATCTTTCACACAAGTAAATCCAATACCCAAACAAACCTTTGAAAAAAAATAGAGCAAACAAGACAACCAATTGAAAACATCAAAGTGATCTAAACTCTAAGGTAACCCCTTTTGAAAACATTTTGTTTTTATGAAATCCCCAGCAGAGTCGCCAGTTCTATCGTCCTCGGTTTTTTTTGTGGGATGTGAACTGACTCTTCTTTTATTTTTGAGTTGTGAAAATCAGAGAGTCGCCACCGACTTTTATTTTATCCAATTAAGGAAAGGTTTATAAAAGAAGACCTTAAAGAGATTTTGGGTTCGGGGGTAGGTTATACAAAGGGAAGGTGTTAGCACCCTTTGTATCCATGGTTATCCATGGGCTCTTAATTGCTTAGCTCACTTGTTTGAATCGTTTGTCTTGCTTTGAAATGCTTGTATGTGGTTTTAAATACTTTTGTAAAGAATTAACTTTGTAATGATCCTTGTGCGGATGTATACAAAGTGTTTATCTTTCGAAAGATATCTTGATGGTTCGAAAAAAAGATTTTTAACTTCATAATGATCCCTGTTTGGATATATACAAAGTGTTGTCTTTTGAAAGTTTTTTTTTGGAAAAATAGTGATATGCGAAACATTTGTTGTTTTGTTTTATTTGAGCAAGCAATTAGGAGATCTACCCTAAGTTCGTAAGGTTTTTTCCATTTCTTTAGAAAATCTTCTTTGACTGGATACAGAAAGAAATTTGAATTGTATTAGAAACAGTAAGATTTGATTTTTGAAAAGAGTAACAGAGGGATTACCCTAAGAGGTGCAAATGTGATTGTGTTTTATTTTCAGATATATTATCTTTGAGATTAGTGATCTAGCGCTTCAGTTTTATTCTTGTCATACACGCAGTTTTATATGTACAGAAATTAAAGTGCGGGAATGTAAAATGCGGAAAGTAAATCTACGTTATTACATCGATTGTGCGAGAAATGTAAACTACATTATTTACATGAGTTTGACAACCTATACACTTATCTATGAATTTAAATTGCAATAAGATAAAGGGAAAATATTTTTGGTTTTTTGGATGGTTGATTTTAATTAAAATTAATGCATAATTAACTTAATTAAAAGGTTAGGAATTAGAAGTAAAATTTAAACCTAAAAAATTAAGTCTAAAATATGTCCAAATTGTTTGTCAATTAATTTTAAAATAAAATTGATTTTTTTGTGATTTTTTTTTTAAGTTGTTTTGGAATTATTAAGTTAATTAACATACAATTATACAAATAATTATACACATAAATTAAACTTAAAGAGAAAAATATTCTAAACATGTACAAAATTAGTTTATAATATATAAACTTAATTTAATAAAAAGAAAATATTTTTTTCTGATTTTTGATAGGTTAAAAATTATTGAAATGGAAATACATGAATATATATTGATTAATTAAACAAAATATTTTAATTATTAAGAAAAATAAAATATTTTTGTGTCAAAAATTAAGACAATATTTTATCAACCTAAAATATTTTTTTACATATTTTTCTGATTTTTAAAACTATTTTAAAATAATTTTGCAAAGAAAATATAATAAAATGGAAAATATATTAAATCTGGGTCAAGTGTGGTTGATAGGAGGGTCTTATGGTGTGGATGCGTGTTCAGGTGCGTTGGATGAGGGGACAGATGGATCTGAAAGCTGAGATCATGAGGCACATGGTATGATGGTGGAACGCAAAGCACATGACTGGTCTGAAATTTAAAAAACACACGCTTGTTTTGTTATTTTAATCGTGTTCCTTCATTCTATTTGTTTATGCTTGTTATAGGACATTGTTGGCAGTTTCGCATTTGTTGCTGCATTGCTTAATTGATTTTGATTCTGAACTTGATTTTGATAACATGGTTGATCAAAGAACACTAAGGCAGCTAGCTGCGCTTGATGTTAATTATAATGATTTATATATTGAATATGTTGATGTTGTTGTTCCCTTTGAATTGAAATCTGGTTTAATACATTTGTTGCCTAGGTTTAATGGTTTTGCAGGTGAGGATCCGCATAAGCATCTGAATGAATTTGAGGTTATGTGTTGTGCACCTTCCGAACCTTCACTAGAGGATATTGTCAAAGAAATGACTGCAAATAATCTTCAGTATCAACAACAAATAGATTCTACTCTTTAGACTTTGCAAACACAAATTGAACAACTTGCCACTTTATTGAATGCCATGCAGCAATCTCAAGGATCAAACCAACAACCCTTGGAAGAACATTCTGTTTTTCAAATAGAGTTGCTTTCTGAAACTGTTGATGATACTTATACTGATTTGCTTGCATCTGATTTTCCATCACTGTCTGATTTTGATGATGTTTACTCATGTTCTGATTGTACTGACACTAATATTTGTGTTGTATGTGCTGAGATTGATGCTGCCTTGCAGGGTAACATATCTACTACAGGTGAAGTTGTTATCGATGAAGTTGTTCATGCAGCTGATACTCTTGACATCCCAGCTGCCCCAAGCACTCCTTCCATTGAGCAGCCACATTCCCCTGAGCTGAAACCAATTCCTGAAAATCTTAAATATGCTTATTTAGAGATGAATGAAATGCTGCCGGTTATAATTTCTTCTAACCTTGATTTTAATCAAGAAAATAAGATTTTGCAGGTTTTGAAGAAGCATAAGAAGGTGATTTGGTGGACTTTGACCGAAATTCTCGATATTAGCCCATCTATGATTTTACATAGGGTCTTAATTGAAGGTGAAGATGAAACAAAAGTAGTGAGACAGCCCCTCAATCTTTTGATCTCTGATGTTGTGGAAAAGAAGATCACGTTCCCATTCAACACTTTTACTTATCGAAGATTCTTCTTTGATCCTGGAATAAAAGGCGAAGGCACTAATAAAAATTTCAAGTTCAATGGGCATTACCCAAAGCTACTCCATGAGATCCCCACTTTGGAAAAAGAAAATGTAGAAGATCTCTCTTTGGGAAAGGCAGCTTATGTGATCACTTATCCTCCTTGATTCCTCGGGTGTGTTCTTTCCTTTTTCTCACTCTTATTTTATATTTATGTTCTTTCATTGAGGACAATGTATGTCTTAAGTGTGGGGGAGGGAATCATTTATTTGTTTTGTTTTCTTTCAATTTTTTTTATTTACTTGTTTTGCTTTCTTTCAATTTTTTTCAGTTCTTAAAAAATATATATATGTTTGAAAGTTTTGGGCTATAGATTAATATGAGGTTAGTTGTGGAGACTTGAGAAAAGTTCACAAGATCGGTATCGTCTTAATACCGTAAGTCTCCTGAGTATGGAAATTGTTTTGAATACTTGTTATGACATAGCCTTGAATTATCATTCTCTAATAGCTCTTGAGTAGTTTATCTTCGCAGTCGGCACCATCTCACACATGCTCTACGTAAGGAGGCCGATAAAAATAAGTGAGTGATCCAAGTTTTAAAAAAAAAAAAAAGGAACGCACCTTCTAAGTTTGGTGACCCTCACCCGATCACTTAACCCAACGGTTGTAAAACCTACAAAAAAAGAGATTTCAAGTCTTGTTGTTAGTTGGTTCAGAGGTTTCTGGTACAGAACTTGGTAGGGAGGATTACGGTCCGATCCCCCGCAACTACAATTGGGGAATAAAAGGGGTATACTACTTAGGTACCAGAACCCCATGCAAAAAAGGATCAGAGTCATTAACTGGTAGCCTTACTATGAGTGTATGGAGATAACGGGCTTAATGTGATTGCGCCAGAATGAAAAAGAGTAAAAAGGAGGATGATTAAGTTAGGTTTTGGCATAATAACATTATTCGAAGTGGTTTGTGTGTTCAGGAGGCTTATGACCGCACAATTGCGAATTTGTGTTCCTACGATATCCTTAGTGTGCAAGACTAGTACCTATTGATGCAATCTTAACCGCATAAGAGTTTGTAGCCCAGAATGAATAAATATTGCTGGGTGTTTCTTTTGAGTTTTAATTTTATTTTGCTCGGAGTGCAAAAGTTCAAGTGTGGGGGAATTTGATCAGTGCATTTTAATGCACATTCTCCTATGTTTGTTCTTAAGCATTTCTTTAATTTTCTTTGTTTACTTTTATGTTTTATAATGTTTTTCTAATTTAGTTTATTTTTTGTTTAATTTGATTTTCGCACTTTATTTTCAGCATTAGTAGTCTGCACTAAAATGATCATAAGTGGAGCTCCGGGAATACGATTGAGGCGTTCTAATAATCGCCGGAAAGCTAAGAGAAAGAGCTACAACTTTTGTGTTGGAGTCAAAGTCAAATTCGAAATGCATAGTTCCCAGAATTTCGTTGAAGTTTCAGTCATTAGAATAATTTGTTTTTGGGTCATTAGTTTATGGGCTTGGGTTATGTTTTTGACCCAATTTGAGTTAGTAGAGAAGAAAACCTTATTTTGTTTTATAAGGGTTGGCAGCCACTAGAATACTAGAGACATTTTTTGCCACAAATTTTACTTTTGCTTTCATGATTAGAATGAAGAACTAATTCCCGAAGGCAAATCCCGTCGTTCTCTTGAATTTGATGGACACTTGAGATTATTTGTTCACCTTGGACTTTTTTAATTGGAAACATAGATTGCATATGTTGTTGAAATTGCAAATTATTTTCAGTCATTCGCTTATTATTTTCAGCCATTTCCTTAATAATTTCTTCCAAATATGATTGTGTGTCAGCTTTCAATGATGCATTTTGTTGAAATTGTTGATATGGCCAAATAGGCTGCTCTTCAATGTATGAGTATTGTCCTTGAAGATCACCTATCATTTGGGCCTCACCACAAAAATTAGTATCTAACAACATAGGACATGCATCATTACCATGAAAATTTGAAAAACAAATATTACAAATCGTAAGTGGAATATGATTTTGATAGCACAGTTGATGTTCTCTTGATCCAATGAGTCTCCCATTTTTTTTGACACGAAAGAACAAATATGATTAAAATAAATTCAAAGAAATACAAAAGCACGAAATTTAATCTAATGAAGACAAATAAAAATTTTGAGAATTTTTTTGGAATTTTCTGACACTATGAAAACAGTAAAATATTCATAAAAAATAGAAAAACAACGAATTTACGATTTTGAGGGTCAAATTCTCTTAGAATTCTATTCTAAATGAGTACTGTTCCTCGATTTTTTTCTGATTTTCTGGAAAAAAATCGGAGCAAATCGAAACAGTAGTTTCAAAACTTACCTGATAGGCTGGAAAACTTATCATTGTACTGCAACCGGTATTGCAACCCTGAAAATCAACAAACACAACACAAAAAAAAAAAAGAAAAATCCTAGCAACAACACTATGCCTAATATTAGTTAATAACAACAAGAATCCCTGTGAGAACGATATCCGAGTTGTCGTTACCGTTACACTATATTTTCAAAATACTCGTTTCAGATCCGCGCGCGACAGCGGATCAAATTGGCGCCGTTGCCGGGGATTCTTGTTGTTATTAACTGATTTTAGAGTCTTAGGTTTAGTTTTTGTGTGTTTAGGCCATAGGTTCCTTGCAGTTTCGGCTGTAACGCCTTTTTGAGTCGAAAAAACGTTTTTTTTTTGGAAATTGAGTCTGATCGATAATCTGTTTTTGCCTACTGGGAGCAGAAAAATTGTGCGATCAATACTCCTCTAGAGTAAGGGAATTCGACTCCAAATCGCCAAATTCATCGTTTTTCTATTTTTAATGAATTTTTTACTGTTTTCATAGAGTCGAAAAAATACAAAAAAATTCTCAAAATTCTTATTTGTCTTAATTAGATTAAATTTAGTGTTTTTATATTTTTATGAATTTATTTTAATCATTTAATCTGTTTATAAATTGATTCTGAAATCATAAAACCCCTCATAATAGTTTCTATTGGTTAATAACAATACAAGAATCTTTGTGAGAACGATATTCGAGTTGTCGTTACCGCTAAATTACAGTTTTACAAATTAACTCGTTTTTGACCCGCGCGCGACAGCGGATCACCAACCAGAAGACGCCACGTCTTCGTCTTCTTCATTTCAAAATCCTGCAACCGTAGGTAAAGGCTTTACCAACGGTTTTTTCTGTCGCTAGAGCTCCTGCAAATTAAAAATCACAAGACAAGCAATATAAATAAGACATGAGACCATGGATCGACTGCAAATGATCCACTGATCACAACCATGGCCTTATTTTTGTCAGATTTTGCCTTAAACGAAAAGTCCCATTTCGAGCTTCATAAACCCTAAAATGGCATATGCTTCAAACCTCCATTAAAATCAAATTAAAGTTCCAAAAACGATCAGAACCTCTAACCAAACACAAATATACAATTACATCTTGTTAAACATGTGTGTATGATTGTATTTGTGTTAGTTTATGTTTGGACAAACCGTGAGCTATGGTGCTTGGTTTTGAGTGCTTTGCTTGCTGAAAATGATTGGGATAAGTTCAAGGATGTTTGAGGATCGTGTTTAGATAATTATTTGGACTGGAAATTAGCTTAAACTAAAAATTCAAAATTTGAATTTCTTTGAAAATTTCAAGTTGATACAAGAGTGATACAAGCATATGTTTGGTTCTGAATTCGTGTCTCTATTGTTGCTGAAGTGTTCTAAGCATTTTATAGGCAATAGATGTGCTGCAAACTTAAGCTAACAAGCATTGATTGTCTTTGAACTTTTGAATTTTTTAATATAAAAGCTTTGAATTTCTTGGCCATGGCTTTAATTTTCTTCACCCCTC
Organism: Vicia villosa; assembly: GCF_029867415.1. Classification (NCBI taxonomy): domain Eukaryota; kingdom Viridiplantae; phylum Streptophyta; class Magnoliopsida; order Fabales; family Fabaceae; genus Vicia; species Vicia villosa. The sequence goes on along the minus strand of NW_026705562.1, from coordinate 451,907 downwards.
TTTCCATAGGTCCTTTATGCCTCTATGTTGCAGAAGTTAAGCTAACTTGGTGACTCAATCTAAGGACAAAAGCTTTGGATAATTGTCTTGAACCATTTCTTTTTTAATTTAATTTTAAATGGAATAAAATTAAATTAAAAAAGAAATAAAAATGTTATGGGCCTAATGTTGGTCGGGGGAGCCCTTTAACATCATTAGAAACATGTTTGGATCATGAATACTTGGCCTCTTTTGGAAAAAAACATTTTTGATCAATGTTGGTTTCATGCATTTTCCCAAAAAATAGCCAACTTCAACAAGGCATAACTCCCTCAATTTTGATCATATGAAGGAGTTCTTGTACTTTTTAGAAACCTCAAGATGTCCTCTACAAGCTAATTTGGAAGCTTTTTTGCATTTGGAGAAGTTATCTTGATGTTATGGGCTTTGACAAAAAACCATTTTTGACTTTTTAGGAGAAAACCCTAATTTTGAAACTTAGGGTTTTGTTGATTTCTGAACTTTTCTTGATGAATTATGATCAACCATTGATAAAATGATGAATCTTTTGACAAAATATGGATGTTGACAAAAAATTTCATTTTTCACTGTCTGTTGACTTTTCGGTCAAACTCGTCGTCTGTTGACTATTTGAGCTGTTGACTGTGCGTCCGAGCGAATCGAAGTTTGAAAATTTGTCTAGTGGTACTTTGACACATATGGAGATCCATGAAATCCATTTGAGGTCTCAAAAAACTTGTTCTCCTAAAAAAACAAAAACCCTAATTAGGGACTGTTTATGTAGGAGACAGTTAAGCGTACCTGATTTTTGTGCAGTGTTGAGTCTTTGCTGATCATGTGATTATCAGAAGACTTCTAGAACAAAAATCTTGGAATTTTGAAATGTGAAAGATTGATTTGAATGATGATACAAAACACGGAGAATCGTGCCGTCAGCGGGTTTGACTGTTAACTGGCTGTCTGGAATTAACGTAACGGTTAAAGTGAAAACTTAACAGTTAAAGTTAATTTTTTCTTTTTGTTTTTTGTTGTGTTAATGGTGAAAATTTATTTACATGAGTTGTTAGAAAAACACAAACATAATAAATAAATAAATAAAATATACCGTACGCGAACGAAATTACCGATAATAATCTTGAAAAAGATTTAATGCACAGAAAAATAAATATTTAACTAGCAATAAACACACATAATATTATCTTGATAATTAAACGACAGTACGACAGATAGTACAACATTTAATACTGACAGTACAAATATTACATAATATAACGAACAGTACGACAAATATAATGAACGGTACATTATTTGAAAGCGAAAGATACGACAAACTTTAAGTATGAAGATTAAAAAACCATGCTATAAATAATAATATATAGATGCACGGGAGTGTAAGCATCCCAGGTCCGCATTTTTCAGGACTATGCAGACAGAAAAAGGACATGATCACCACCAAAACAGTGATGACCATAAGAAAAAACGTATCCATCCACTTTGCCATTTTTGCCGGGGAAGAAGAGAAAATATCTATGAGATAGAAATGAGTGAAATTTGATGTGAGAATTTATGAAAAAAATTAGGTGTATATATAGAGTGAAAAGAAGGATGGAGACATTGGGGAATAAAGTGATACTGTACAAAAAAGGAAAATTTGAGTGGTAGTAGGATTTGAAAGAAAGTGTATGGTAGGGTTTGAAAAGAAAGATGTATAGAATAAAGTTAGGATTTGATTTGAAAGAAAGAGATTTGAAAAGAAAGGAAAAGATTTGAAAACAATAATATAGTACAAAAATTAGTGGGAAACAAAAACTAATAATAATTTAATTGTTACCAGTACAGTCTGAATCCCCGGACTCTGCGCCTGCAAAATTTAATTCTGTACCAATTGCGTCAGTATATTTTATCTGAAAATAAATCTCAAATAAACAACGTGTGAAGTGATAAACAGTATTTGGCGTTTGTGTAAGAATAAATTCAACAGCGAACCAAAATACCGTATAAAAAATATTCTAAAAACTGAGTATTCATAAAATCGGGATATTTATGAAATAAAATCCAAGATTATATGAAACTCCCGATTTTTAGACAGAAGTCTGTTGCCTTCTCTCTGAAAAAAGATGCGGGCAAATTTTGGGGTATAATAGGCGCAGAGCTATCTGTTGCTTTAGCTTGGCTTCACGGAGGGAAGACCCCGTTCGGATCTCTTCGACCATGTCGAGTTCTTCCCTCATAGCTTTGTCGTTGAGTTCTTCTTCGAGAAGTGACTCGGTCCGACGAGAGGGTTCTCGGATTTCCACGGGGATGACGGCTTCGGTTCCGTAGGTTAATCTAAATGGGGTTTCACCAGCGCTCGAATATGGTATCGTCCTGTAAGCCCGGAGTACGCTGTGCAGTTCCTCGACCCACGCTCTCTTAGCTTCGTCGAGTCTTCGTTTTAGTCTTTGGAGAATGAATCGGTTCGCCGCCTCGGCTAGCCCATTTGTTTGGGGGTGTTCCACCGAAGTGAAGTGTTGCTTGGTGCCGAGCTTGGAGACGAACTCTTGGAACTTCCTATCGGTGAATTGGGTGCCATTGTCGGTTATTATTTCCCGCGGCACCCCAAATCGAGCGAGCATATTTCGTTTGTAAAAACAGAGCACGTTTTGGGTTGTGCTCTTGGCGAGCGCTTCGGACTCGATACATTTAGTGAAGTAGTACACGGCGACCACCAGGTACGTTTTTTGGTACGATCCTACCGGGAATGGTCCGAGGAGATCCATTCCCCAAGTGGAGAACGGTCAGGGTGATGATAGGGATTTGAGCTCGTGTGGGGGAGCTAGGTGCATATCGGCGTGGCGTTGACACTTATTGCACTTCTGGACATGTTCTTTGGCGTCTTGCTGCATGGTTGGCCAATAGTATCCGGCTCTGAGAGCTTTTCTTTCCAGTGATCGACCACTGAGGTGTTGGCCGTTGATCCCCTCGTGAAGTTCCTGCAGTATCTCGAGTTCCTGGGAGGCGTCGACGCATTTGAGTAGAGGGATGGAAAATCCCCACCGGTATAACTTGTCCTCGACGATGACGTACGAGCAGGCCCGTCTTTTGATTGTGGAGGCCTCCTTTGCATCCGTCGGTAGTTCGTCCTTTGTGAGGAAATTATACACCGGGGTCATCCAGCAATGATCGTCGCCAATGGCGTGTACTTGCATCAGGGGTGCATTCTTATCGACACTTGGTTTTGAGAGGATTTCTTGGATTACTGACTTGTTTCTGCCTTTCTTTCTCGTGCTCGCGAGTTTGGAGAGAACGTCGGCCCAGGAGTTATGCTCCCGAGGTATGTGCTCGACTTCCGCTCTTGCAAAGTTTTTCATTTTCTCTTTGACTAGCGCGGGGTATTCGACGAGGACATCGTTTTTGGCCTGGTAGTCTCCGTTAACTTGGGATGCGACGAGTTGGGAGTCGGTGTAAATCTTCACTTCCCGAGCACCTACATCCTTGGCGAGTCGCGGGCCAGCAAGGAAAGCCTCGTATTTGGCCTGGTTGTTCGAAGTGGTGAAGGATAAAACCAAGGATACCTCAATGATGAGTCCTTCATTGTTTTCCAAGATGACGCCAGCTCCGCTTCTCGAGCTGCTGGAGGAGCCATCTACGTAGATGGTCCACTTATTCTTGGCAGAAGGAGGGCAGGAGGTGATCGAGGTCATCTGGGCCACGAAATCGGCCATTGCCTGGTCTTTCGGTGCTTTCTTGCTTTCGTATTGGATGTCGAATTCGGATAGCTCCATGGACCATTTCAGCGTCCTCCCGGCCATGTCTGATCGGCCGAGGAGTTATTTGATTGGTTGATCGGTTCGTACGACGATGGTATGGGAGAAGAAGTAGTATCGCAACCTCCGAGCGGAGATTATTAGTGCCAACGCGACTTTTTTCATTTGCTGGTATCGCACTTTGGGTCCTTGCAGGGCCTTGCTGGTGAAGTATACGGGCTTTTTCCCGTCTTCGGCTTCTCGGATTAAGGTAGCGCTAACTGCCTCGTTCGAGACGGCCAGGTAGAGGAATAAAATTTTGTCGTTTCCTGGTCGGGACAAGACGGGCGGTTCCAAGAGGACTTGCTTGAGGTGGAATAGTGCTTGTTCGCACTCCTCATACCATTTGAAGGTCTCTTCCTTGCGCAACAGTTTAAAGAATGGGAGAGCGTGTTGGGTGGACTTCGCGACGAATCGAGACAGCGCCGTGAGCATTCCGTTTAATACTTGGATTGACTTCTTGTTGTTGGGCGTCGCGAGTTCCAAGAATGCTCGACATTTGTCCGAGTTGGCTTCTATTCCTCTTTCGGTCAAGTAAAAATCGAGGAACTTTCCTGCCCGGACACCGAAGGTGCATTTTTCTGGGTTGAAACGCATCTTGCAGGATCTGGCCTACTCGAATACTCGTTCGAGATGCGTTGTGTGGTCAGTGTCTTCTTGGGATTTGACGATCATGTCGTCCATGTATACTTCGAGGGTGTCTCAGATTTTCCCTCAGAATACCTTGTTCATCATCCGCTGGTAAGTGGCTTCGGCGTTCTTGAGTCCGAAGGGCATTACATTGTAGTAATAGTTGCCCGACTCGGTCAAGAACGTTGTGCATTGCTTGTCGCATCTCGCCATGGGGATTTGGTTATAACCTGAATAAGCGTCCATAAAAGATAACAATTTATAACCGGTCGAGTTGTCGACCAGTTTGTCAATGTTAGGCAAAGGGTAAGCATCTTTGGGACAAGCCCGGTTAACATCAGTATAATCAATGCACATTCTCCATTTTCCATTAGATTTTTTAACTAGTACAAATTTTGAGAGCCAGGTTGAATACTTGGCCTCGGAAATAAAATTTTCCTCTAGGAGGTCTTTTACAACTTTCTCGGCAGCTTTCTCTTTCTCGGGAGACTGCCGACGCCTATGTTGAACTACTGCCTTTGCGGCTAGGTCGATGGAGAGATGGTGGCAGGCGACCTCGGGGTCGAGTCTGGGCATTTCAGCTGCGCTCCACGCAAACAGGTCGGTGTTGGCTCGAAGGCAAGCCATGAGTTGTTTCATCGGCGGATCTGGGATGTCTTTGCCAATCTCCACCGCCTTGTCAGGGTTGTCGCCCAGTGGGACGAGCTCAAAGTCGCCGTCTAGAATTGGTCGGAGGGGATGGGGTGTCCTCGGTTGCGGCTCTTCGCCGTTCTTCAATTCTTCTTTCGTAAAACGGGCATCGAGGTCGACTGAGCTGACATTGGTCGGTTGCTGAAGGTCTTCCCGAGCTGGCTTGCCTTCGACTCTTGGCTTCTTGTTGGTGCTAGAAGGAGGAGTGATCAGCTGTAGTCCTTTCATCGATGCGTCGAATATCCTTCTGGCCGCTTTGATGTCAGCGTTGATGGTGGCTATCCGTCCTCTTTTTGTGTAGAACTTCATCTTGAGGTGCACGGTTGAGGGGACGGCTGTGAGTTCGGCCAGAGTGGGCCGTCTGATGCTGCAGTTGTAAAGGGTCTTGCAGTCGATCACCAGGAATTGTGTCTTGACTTTTCTGGAAGCTTCTCCTTCCCCAAATGTGAGGATCAGCTCGACGTAACCCCAGGGTTTGGTGGTGGTCCCGTTGAAGCCCTAGAAGTCAGAACCTACGTAAGGAGTGAGATGTTAGTCGTCCAGCTTGAGGGTTTGGAAAAGATGGGAGTACATGATGTCGACCGAGCTTCCCTCGTCGATCAGGATCCGACGGACGTCAAAATTAGCCATCCTCGCTCGAACGAGCAGGGGAATCGTGGCATTTGGAGCTCCGTCGGGGAGCTCTTTGAGATAAAAGGTGATTGGGTCTGATTTTCCCTTGAACTTCTGGAGGTTTAGAGCGAGGTCTGAACTGGCGCTGATGAGCTCGTCAAACTTTCTCTTTATCGAGCTGATTGTGAGAGAACCTGGATCTCCGCCGTTAGAGATGACCATGGCAGTTGGGAATCCTTCCCAAGGGCTCAGAGAAGAGGTCACTCCGACCGAGGGTATGAAGTCTTCTGGTCAGGTGACGGACAGAGCAACCTACAATGGTCTGCCATCTAGTGAATTGTCCTCATCGGAGTTACTTGGACCTTCTCTCCGGGAAGATTCTCCCTTCTTCGTGTATTTAGAAAGGCGACCTTCCTTAATCAGAGTCTCGATGGCATCTTTGAGGTGTATGCATTTGTTGGTCAGATACCCGTGGCTCTTGTAATACTTGCAGTATTTGGACTTGTCAGTCCCCGGACTGGTGGGATTTGGCTTTGGGTGCCTGACGTTGGAGTTTATGAACTCGATGCTCTTGCACTCGGCCAAAATACGTTCACGCAAAACGTTCAGGGGTGTGTAGTCGTTGAAACGACCAGTTGGTCCTCTGTGTTCCTTCGTGTCGCGGGGCCTATCATCTTTCCTTTTTCCGTGGCCTCGGCGCGAAAGTGAATAGTCTTGGCTCGAACTGCAGGCAGTTTTGTTGCCTCTTGAGGCTTTCTTTACAGTTGCCTCGCCTTCCTCGAAAGCGGTGTAGGCTTGGGCTTTGCAAAGGAGGGCGTCTATGATGCATACCTTCTCGATTTTGATGGCCTTCTTGAAGTCGCTCCCGGGGAGGAGTCCCCGCTCTAGGAGGTATCTCTTCATGTAGTCGATTGTTTGTACCTGGATATCCTCTCTGTTGAACCTGTCGAGCTATTCTCGGAGAGGCTCGTCGGTTCCTTGGATCACCGCTTCGAGGGTCGCTTCAGACTTTGGTTGCCGCCGAGAGGCCATGAAGTGGCTCGAGAAGAATTTCTTGAGTTCAGACCAAGAGTGGATGGAGTTGGGAGGAAGGTTCCTGTACCAGGTCATCGCTCCCTTTCTAAGTGTGGTCGGGAAGATCCGGCACTTGATAGATCCTCGGACCACGTGGTAGTCCATGACAGCTTTGATACTCCGTATGTGGTTGTCAGGGTCTGTAGTCCCGTCATAGAGGTCCAGGGTTGGTGGCTTCTCCATTCCCCGAGGCAGACGGGCTCTTCGGATGTCTTCCGACAAAGGGTTGCGTAAGTCTTCCTCGTCACTTGGACTGGGGGAAGTTGAGTGTCTTCCGCGAACACTGTGCTGTCGCCGAGGTTTTACTTGCGGTTTTCCAAAAGCCTTGCAACTGTCCTCGTGAAGGGAACGTTCGGCCATTCACGACATTTTTGGCTGGGCCCATACGATCTTGTTCGGGGGATAGGCTTCCGGCTTCTGCTTCCTAGGGTTTCCTATTTTTCGTCCCCTTTCGTCGAGGGGAGCGGGAGTAGGATCTTTGGCGACGGTACCTCTTGGGTGGAGATCGTAAAGATGAGGGTGACCGTCAGCGATACCTCCTCGGAGGGGAACGGGATGATGAGGAGGATGCTGATCGGTAATGCCTCCGCGGGGGAGATCGTGATCGTCGCTTTCTTTCTAGCCTGTCAATTTGTTTGCTCTGCTGCTGAATGAGGCGGTTGGTCTTTTCGAGGGCCGTGAGCAGGAGGACGGTCGTGGGGTCGGCGTCCTCGGAGATGTTGACTTACTCATGGTTGTCCTCATATTGGGTCTCTTGCCTCTGGGAGGTATGAGTGATGGAGGAGGCAGGTTATCCGTCTCTGTAGTCAGCTTCGTTGTTGTGGATTTGAGCCAGCTCGTTCCTGTTATGGACTTGAGATTGCTCATTCTTGTTGTGGACTTGAGCTTGCTCATTCCTGTTATGGACTTGAGATTGCTCATTCCTGTTGTGGACTTGAGCTTGCTCGTTCCTGTTGTTCTGGACCTGAGCTTGCTCGTTCCTGGTGGGTTGGGAGATTTTGTGCCTCGGTCTCCCTTACCCGTCAGCAGTGGTCTGTTGTCCTTCTCGTCGGTGTCGATTCTGCCCATCAGTGGTGGCAGCATGGATGAGGGGATCGAGTTGGAAAGGATCAGGGCCTCTGTTGTTATTGTTGTCAGCCATGATGATCGCAGGATGAATTTGCTTTGATCTTTGTTTGTTAAAGAAGGGGAAGCTTGTTTCCCACAGACGACGCCACTGATCATACCTGATCAGACAGATCGTCAGGGCCTGCTCGGATTGGATCTTTGACAAGTAGAGGGGGTGTACCTGGAAGGTACTCCGATGCCAAAGTAAGAAAACGAGCAAAGAAGTGCAAGTACGAGCTAAAGGTTAGAAAAGAGTGAATACCTGACCCTCTAGTGAAAGAGGGTATTTATAGCCCCCAGCACTGGGCCACGATCTCGCTATTTGGGCTGGATGCCCAGGCCCAATTAGGAGACTGCCAGGTTTCCTGGGCAGAAATATCGGAGGTGCGTGAGTGTCCTCTGTCCTGGTTAACCACTCTGAAGTTTAAGGGAGACGCGGTCTTTTAGGGACCACGTGAACTCCGCATTATTTGAGGGTTGGATATGAAGGAGCCCTACGAGGAGCAGTGTCCTCGGTAGAGAGGATGCTCGCGGGGAGCACTCATGTCGGGCGCCAGGAAGCTTGCGGGGAGCATTAGGCCGGGCAAAAAGTAGATGAGTAGTCTTTTCTCTTCATGGGCCATGAGATGGTTTGGACCCCCAAGGTTAAGTGGGCCGAAAGTAGATTGGGCCGAATCTTGGCCCAGTCCAGAACAGTAATAATAAATACTTTCATTCTTCCTTAAAAGCAAGGCACAAAGGAAAGGCTTTGAACAGACTACAAACTGATGATGGTTCTGAGTTGGAAACTAAAGAGGAGATTGAGAAGGGGATCCTCAAATTTTACAAGAATATCATGGGTACTTCTGAAACTGAGCTTGATGGGGTAGACATATATGTCCTAAGAAGTGGCCCTCAACTGACTAATGCACAGAGAGTACTTAATTTCCCCTGTTGAGGAGGCAGAGATTGAAAAGGATGTGAGGAGTTTGGGTGACCTTAAGGCTCCAGGTACTGATGGATAGGGGTGGCAAAATGGGTCAGGGCCCACCGGGCCGCCCACGCACCCGCCAAAAAATGGAGGGTTGGGTTGAGATTTTAGGCTCGCCACTCGCCAAAGCCCGTTTTGCCACCCCTACCGATGGATATAATGCTTATTTTTTTAAGATGTCCTAGAATGTTGTGAAGTATGATGTGATTAGAGCTGTGAAAGATTTTTTCATTAATGGGAGAATGTATAAGGCTGTGAACTGCACCTTAGTTACTCTCATCCCAAAAAGTAAAGATGCAAAGAAGATTAGGGAGTACAGACCTATATCCTACTGCAATACTCTCTATAAAATTGTGGCTAAAATTATGGCTAAGAGGATAGCTGAGGTTTTATATAACATTGTGTCTCCAAACTAGGCTGCCTTTGTCCTTGGGAAGATTATTCATAACCATATTTTGCCGACCTATGAATTGTTAAAAGGCTATAATAGGAAGGGTGGAACACCTAGGGTCATGATGCAAGTGGATATCCAAAAAGATTACGACACGGTTGATTGGAAGGCAATGGAGTGTGTGCTGAAAGAAGTAGGCTTCCCTAGGCAATTTGTGCAGTGGATCATGGTGGCAGTAACTACAGTATCTTACAGGATCAATATTAATGGGTATCATAGTGAGAACATGGTGGCTAAGAGGGGGCTAAGACAGGAAGATCCCATCTCTCCTCTCCTCTTTGTCATTATAATGGAATACTTGAACAGAGGGCTTAAGAAATTACATGATAATCCTGAATTCCATTACCATGCCAAGTGTGAGAGAGTTGGCATAACCAACTTGTGCTTTGCTGATGACTTGCTGCTTTTTACAAGAGGTGGTGCTGGTTTTGTTAATATCATGATGCAAGCCTTAGATAGATTCTCAAAAGCAACTGGCCTTAAGGTAAATCCTAACAAGTGTAAGATTTACTTTGGAGGGGTAGATAGTGTCATGAAGGCTACCATTATGCAAGCTACTAGTTTTGAAGAAGGGAGCTTTCCCTTTAGATACCTTGGAATCCCGATGACAGACTGCAGGTTGGTTGTGAAGGAGTATGATATGTTGATAGAAAACATTATGTGCAGAATAAATCACTGGAGCTCTCATTTACTCAGCTATGCAAGGAGGTTTCAGTTACTTCGAAGCACTATTTTTGTTGTAATGAACTACTGGATGCAGGCTCTACCTTTCCCTAAACTGGTTATACATAAAATTGAAGCTATTTGCCGAACTTTCTTATGGACAGGTCAGAAGGATAAGAGTAAAAAGAGTCTGATTGCATGGAATACTGTGTGCATCCCAAAAAAGAATGGTGGTCTGAACTTAATCGATTTGCAAATCTGGAACAAGACTGTCATGGTGAAACTGCTTTGGAATTTAAGTGGTAAGGTTGACAACTTATGGGTGAAGTGGGTTCATGCCTACTACATAAAAAACAATTTGCTGATGGTGATGAATGTAAAGGACCATTTTTCTTGGGTTATGAAAGCTATTCTGATGCAAAGTGAGACTGCTAACCAGCTGCCAGAATGGGAGGCCAATGTAACTAAATTCAAGATGAAGATGATGTACCATGCTCTGCATCCAATTCAGCATCCTGTTTCATGGAGAAATCTGGTGTATGGAAATCCAGCTAGACCTAGGGCTATTTTTCAGCTTTGGGTTGCTTGCCACAAGAGATTGCCAACGAAAAATAGATTGTATAAGTGGGGGTTGATTAAGCAGAATAGATGTGAATTCTGTAATGAGGTGGAAACCCAAAGTCATTTGTTTTTTTAGTGTAAGGATATGAACAACATATGGAAGAAGGTGCTTACATATGGGACCAGGAACTGATCCGCTTGAGCGGGACCAGGAACTGAATTGAATTATACAGAGGAGGAAAGGTAAAAGCACACAGCCTGTTATTCTTAAGTTGGCTATTACTGAATGCATTTATAAGATATGGAGGTATAGGAACAACAAGATTTTTGGAAAGAGTATACAAAACAGAAAAGTAGAGGATATAGTTATAGATATGATTGTGTATAGGGGATGGCATAGAAGGAAGATTAGAGAACACCTGGCTAGATTAATGATGCAGTAGCCGATAGTTTGTTGTCTGTCTGGTCTTTATTTGTTTGTTTAGGGTTGGATCCTCAAGATCGCTTTGTATAGAGGGTTTTTTGAATTAATCAAAATATTTCATTGATTAAAAAAAAAAGAAGATAATACTCATATTTAATTTTATGGGAGACATTTAAAATATTAATTAATTTAATTATATAAACAGGAATAAGTTACAAATATTTTTATAAACATGAAAAAGTTTATTGTTGATACAATTACTATTATCAACTATAATAAGTTATAAATATTTTTATAAACCGAAAAATATCAACTGATGATATAATTATTTTTATAAACAAAAATAAGTTACAAATATTTTTATATAGGGAAAAAAGTCAACTGTTGATACAATTATTTAAAAAGTTAATTTTTTTTTAAACTTACACAAATTATTAATAAATTAGAAATATCCAAACTATTTTATAATTTTTAAAAAATAATAATTAAATAAACTTTTTTTATATATATTATTAATAACATTATTTATACAATAGTAATCATATTATAAATAAAATTCGTAAATTATAAATATTTCTAAAATGAGATTTTCTCCTTAGAAAATATTTAACCGTATGTCGCACGGATCTAAACACTAGTTTCGATAAAAGTGAGAAATTGGTATCCCAAGTAGCAGTCACTAATAACGTTCCCATTTATAATGCGCTAGTTGATAAGCTTGATTACAAACTTCATGTTATAAATAAACAATGAATAATATGTATAACATGAATTCGATGATAACAGTCATACAGATAAATCCATGTATGATAGTCAATAGAAGTAAAACCAAAATGTAAAGTCGGACAACACTTAAATTGGATAATTAAATTGTGTTTTTGAGAAACTCAAATGATAACGCCTTACCAAACTCTAACATGATTATATGAATTTTGAAATTGTCAAATTATCAATATCATTTTCTTTTTTACGTGGAAATCGAAACTCCGGTGATGGCAATGGGGCGTGAAACTCCGGTGATGGCAATGGGGCATGTTTGATTCTACCGTGACGAAAATTGATTTTATATTTTGATTACTTCCAAACTACCTTCATCAACTTTGATTACTCCAAACATGAAACCAAATATACACGAAATGGTGTTGAATACGCATCTACACACTAAATATACTGGAATTTTAACCGATGTATGTAACTTAAAAATTGTGCACTGGATAAAAACAAGAAATCGACTTCAAAAGACAATAAATAAGTTACGGCCAGAAGAAAAACCACTATAACTGGCCCTTGTCTTCATCACATCCCCTACAAACCACTAACATACTCCTATAATAACCTTAAAATAAAACCACGCCATTCATCCTCCCCTACAAAACACTATTCATCCTCCTCTTCGTCATCATCACCTTCATCATCATCTTCAGAGTCTTCGTCGTCATCCTTTCCCTACCAATGAGAAAATTTTGCAATTATTACAAATCACCTAGTAACTAAACTTTTCAACGCGTAACCCTCATGGCCTTAACAACCTAAGCTTTAAGAGAGGAAAAAATTAAAGGAATAATAATTACCGTATCACCAGCTTCATCATCATCATCTTCTGCTTCATCAGGGTCCTCCTGTTCCGTTTTAATCAACCACCATTAGAGATGTAAGGAGAGACAGTGGTAGAGAAACTGGAGTAAAATGAATTGTGCCAAAGGTAGAGGAATAACTATCAGCATGAAATCAAAAGATAACTTACGCTATTGAAATAATTAAGTGGATTTGGCCATAAATCATCCTTGATTAGTTCTGCAACCTACAATTTGGAGTGAAAAATTACACAAGGATCTAATGTGACAGAAAACAAATTAAGGCACACCAAGGATTGTTGTAATAGACGGTTGAAATATATGTGATACAAATGCAAAATCTAGACAAAATTAGTGTATACCTCATCATTAATGAGGTCATCCAAATCTTCTTTCTCTTCGGGGTCACTAAACCAGGTAAAGAAACTGCATTCATCAGCACATTATAATTAGTTTCTAGATCCACTTGGCATTATCAAGGAGCTTTGACAATAATTTGGATAAACTCGGGGGAGAAGTCTGGTTCAAAAATCCAAATAGGTATCACTCATGAGCTAGTTGATAAGCTTGACAACAACCTTGTTTGTGTAATAAATAACAGTGTGCTGGTTGATAAGCTTGATTACAACCTTGTTTGTGTAATTAATGACAGTGAATATGTTAACCAGAAAATGTTTGGATAGGATGTTAACCAGAAAAAGTGTAATTATAAAGACTATGTTTGGATATTATGAAATGAACAACGCGGAATGGAAAGGAGCAGAGTGGAATGGAGCGGGCAAAAGATTCCATTACATTGTTTGGAAATTTTAGAACAAAGCAACGCGAGTCCTTCATTCTGCCCAAAATGGAAGGGAAGAATATGACGGTATGTGATGGAATGGAATCCACACCACTCCGTTCCGCTCTGCTCCATCCAATTTTTTAATTAATCCAAACAATGGAATACCACTCCATTCCATCTCATTTCATCAATCCAAACAAAGCCTAAAGGTGATATTCATAATTGTTTTAATAGCTATTTGAACATTGCATCTGCAAAAATGGCATTCTTTGGTTTTCAATATCTTCTACAAAAACATTTAGCATATTTGGACGCCAACCTGATATCAGCAGCAGCCCGCTTTTTCCCTTTCTTCTCTTGGCTAACTCCATTTGGAATGTTCTTCATGTTTTAAGATCACGTTATAAGATATAAAAACAATGAAAAAAAAGAAAAGGTGGATTGATAAAGAACAAAACTTTAATCATAGCCTTACCTTGCCCTCTTTCCATTTAATGGGAGTAGCAGTAACCTTTGTTGTTCCTTCTTCAAGGAAGGTAAAAGTCTTTACAAGCTTTGTATCCTCAAAATAGGGATTAGGATTAAAGTTCTGCATAGGAAATATTATCGGAAGTTAGTATAATTCATTTAACTTAAGTTAAAGAAAAATATAAATTTCCAGAACCTAAATGTGAGTTAAAAAACATTTCTGTGAATTATGGACCAAGTTGAAAGAGACAAAGAAACTCACGAAGGTTATTGAATAGCCTGATTTAACATCTTTATGATCTTCAACCTCAAGAGAACTTAAATGCTTAAATATCTATAAAATAAAGATTCGTTAGTATATTTAAATAACTTACCATGTATCTGTGACAACAGGAGCAACAACATTCAACGACATACATAGTTATCAAGTCAAGATTGAAATTGGGAATTGGAAGCCGTTTATCGTGAATAAAAACTTTTTATGATTTGTAACATACAGGAACAATAAAATTATGACATTCAAAAACAAGTGGTATAGAAAAATAAACTGATATATCACATAATAAACTCAAAAATAATTCAATATTGAAGTCATAAATCAAATGGAAAGAAAGGTGGTTAGCTATACAAAGATAACAAGAAAAGTGGCTGACCACACTTTCAAGTTGTGATCATTAGAATCATTCAGGATGATTCATAATGAGTAATGAACTGGTCAACTGGGATTCATCCTAATGAATCAGGGTTCAAGCAAAAACTAATGTCCAATACACTCAGGGAATCAATCAGATTTACTTTGTATCGAGTTGAGATTCGATTGGTATGTGATAACCATAATTGACACACTATAAGGGAGTCCTTCAGAAAAATATATGAAGTAACGATAAATAAATGGAATACAAAATAGATGCTACGAACTTATGACATTAACTAACAGCACAACAACAACCCAAGAACTTATTCAGGTAAAGCTCTAGTCGAAAGTAAGCAGAATAGAACTTGCATAGGAATTTTTACAAGTACTCACAGAAAGAGTTAAATTTGTAAGAAAATAATGTTAGAAAAATTGTCAAACCCAAAATTGGTCCAATTTTATAGATTTCAACAAATCTTAATTAGCAACAAATTCCAAGGCATAAAACACAGGAACGAAACATGTTAATGGGTTTTAAATGCTGTTCAAGTAATATCATCGAATCACAACAAAACTACGTCATAAGGCAAAACTTAATTGCATGCAACTATAAAACCCAAACCTTCTGATCTTCATCGTTCAAAAGTTCACCAAGAGCAGGATGGCTCAAAAACTGCACAACCATAAAAAATAAAGTAAACAACACATTCCCAACAACAATTTCTTAATTCCACAACACATCATCAAACCAAAATAAAAACATAAGCCTCGGATAACAACTTACAGCAGTTAACCAGAAATCAGGAATAGACTTGATAAGATCATTGCGCTGATCATACAGCGGCTTCCTTATCTCGTTGTACTTCTGCTCTATTTCCAGAACTTTATCACTAGCCTCCTCATTGATCTAAAACCACAACAATCACAACTAAATTAACTTATAATAACAAAACCCTCAATTACATTACTTTTTTTGTCAAAAAAAATCAATTTTTATGTAAATTAGGGTTCATGCTAATTGAGGTAATTACAATACACTAAAAAAAACGTTTCAACTTCAACACCGGAAATAATAACATAATTTGAAAGCAAATAATAACAAGAAACATAATTTGGATACCTTTTCGAGCTCATCTTGCATTTCCTGCAACTTTTCAATGGAGAGGACAAGTTCTCCGTCGATTTCCTCGGCGTTGTCGCCCTTTTCAGAAACCTTAAGCTTCTTGCTCTTGTCGGCCACCATCGTTGTTGTTGTTGTTCTGAATGAGAGACAGAGGGTCTGTTGTGTGCAAACCCTAGGAGACAAACCTCGTTATGCTCGAGCGTGTCTGATTGAAGGTGTTAGGGTTTTTGAGGTTTATAGCGGTGAGTGAGAGAGTGTAAAGTGTGTAACATAAAAAAGGAAAGTGCGAGTGCACGGAGTAAACTATGGTATGACATCTGTTAACTACGGTTAAATTCATCATTGCTATATTTTCGGCTTATAAAAAATCATCATATATTTTTGTAATTTGCAGTTAAATCCATAATTCCTATGAGTTAATTAATATTACAATTGTACTAATAAAAAATTATTGGTTTTGGTTTTTATTAAGTGTCGTTTTAGAGAATTTTTTTTGTTTTTATTTAAATGTCGTTTTTATAGTTTAATGTTATAATTTGTCAATTATATTCTTACTATCTCAATAAATTTCTTAATTAGTCATTGAAAAAAGATAGTGATGATTGAATTTATTTGGAAAGAGAAAATAAATGAGGATACAATAGAAAAAACAACTCTAATAATTTATTATCTTGGTTGAACAGCTTTATGCTAAAATGACACTTAAAAAGAAAGAAAGGAGAGTACTAAATATTAGTATCATTTATTAGTGGTACTTTTTTTTTGAACCAAAAAAAAAAATTAATCAAACACTAATATTAGTGGTACTTTTATTTTGACTTAAAATATAAAATTGAAGATATTAAATAAATAATTATTTCAATAATATTAATCAAACACTATAATTATTTTAATTATATTAAAAGTTGAAATAAGTGATTTATTTAGAATTTCTTAATAAAAAGTGAAGTATATTATATGGGCCTCATGTCTAATTCAAATTGGGCTTTAATATAATTCAGGTGCTTTGATCCAAGCCTGATTTAGATGATGTTTATTCTGATTAGCCGAAACATGTGTCACTGTGTTTGTATTCCTCTTAGAAAACCTAATCTTAACCCTAGTAGATGCAACATTTTCATTTTTTCCTAATGCTCTTCATTATTATTCCAACCACAATGCAATGGTTGTCCTCTGAAGTCTTCGTTTTAGTTACTCCTTCATTATTCCTTTCAAATATCACTATCATAAAAACAACAATAAAATGTAGAAGATTTCTCTTTGGGAAAGACAGCTTATATGATCACTTAGTTACAGTTGGGTAAGCAAGGGGTTATGCTACTTAGTTACCAGAACCCCATGTTAAGAGGATCAAAGTTACTAACTGGTCGTCTTACTATGAGTGTATGGAGATAACAGGCTTAATGTGGTTGCGCCAGAATGAAAGAGGGCAACAAGGAGAATGAGTAAGTTAGACTTAGGCATAATAACATGATTCAGATTGATTTGTATAGGAAAGAGGTTTATGACTGCACAATTGCGAAGTAGTGTTCTTACGATATCCTTAGTATGCAAGATTAGTACATATAGATGTTATTTTAACCGAAGAAGAGTTTGTAGCCTGGAATGAGTATTTGATGTTGTTGTGTTTTCTTGAGTATTGATTTTATTTTGCTCGGAGTGCAAAAGATCAAGTGCGGGAAAATTTCATCAATGCATTTTGACGCACATTCCTCTATGTTTTTACTTAGGAATTTTCATGGTTTGCTTTGTTTATTTTTATATTTTATGAAGTTTTTATAATTTAGTTTATTTTTTCCTTTATTTAATTTTTTGTATGTTATTTTTCAAGATTGACAGCTTTTAATAAAAAAATCATAACTGAAGCTACGAGAATCGGATCGACGTGTTCTAGTATTCGCCAGAAAACTAAGAGAAAGACCTACGACTTTCATGTTGGAGTCAAAGACAAATTTGGAATGCATAGTTCTCAGAATTTCGTTGAAGTTTCAGTCATTAGAATAACTTGCTTTTGGGTCATTATTTTATGGGCCTGGGTTATGTTTTCGACCCGGTTTGAGTTAGTAGTGAAGAAAACCTTATTTGTTTTTATAAGGGTGACAGCCGCTACAATACTTTAGACCTTTTTTCACGAATTCTACCTTTGCTTTCATGATTAGAATGAAGAACTAACTCCCGAAGGCAAATCCTGCTGCTTATGGGTTCCATTGGTTTGAGGTTATTCTAATACTAATTTAAATTCGATTTCTGTTCAATTATTTTCTACGAAATCATTTGCTTAATTTGATTACAATTGTTTTCTTAATTCGATTGTTTCTCATAGGATAGAATTGATTAAATTTGATTGTATGCATGTTCCTAAATTTAACTGCGTGTTATCGTTTGATTTATTCGTTAACTCGTCATATTCTTAACAGTTTGCTTAATTGGGTAAGGAACATAACACGTATGATTTTGATAAGCGTTTGTCTTATTGATCTCATGATCGAAGCCGTTTAGGGATTGTTGTTATTATAGCCGATGATAAGTCGGAACCCGAATCAGTAGAATTAGTCATTTTAGCTTATTTGATAATCATTTATTTACTCTATTTTATAAATTGATTCTAAAACCATAAACTCTCAATTCGATTTCTATTAGTTAATAACAAAACAAGAATCCTTGTGATACGATACTCGAGTTTTCGTTACCGTTAACTATACTTTCAAATGTACTCGTTTTTTATTCGTGCGCGACAGCAGATCAATAATCATCTCGTAAGATCCTCTAAGGTTTCTCCACCGGCACGGGTGAAGTTGAAGAAGTATGATTTCCTTTTGTTCTTCCTTTAGTTTTTCCATTTTCCATTTTGATTATAACCATTGTGGGGGTGGGGAAAGGGGATTATAGCCTCATTCCTTTGACACAAGTTATTCTTCCATTATAATGTAGTCTTTTGGCTTTTTCTTAGGTTTGCCTAGCGTAACGTGCAACACCCCTTTTCTAACCCAAAATTATAACATATAATTCATAGAGTAATCATGCATAAAGGAAAAAGGGCATCATATGTTATTTTCATTAACATGAAAACCTAAAACAAACATCCAAGATTCATAATATGCACTAATCATATTGTAACACAATTTGAAAATCTCATGCTTTCATACATTATGCATAAACGCTTACGGAAAACAACAGGATTTGCTTCATATAAATTCAATGAAATATCCCATATTATATTCATCTACCAATTCCAAAGTAACACCAACAACCATGTTACTTTAAATTCACAATCTAGGCAACATAGCCTTTAAACAACATATCCAAGATATCAAACAAATACATCCAAAATATCCAACAAAACATAGAACATAGAAATATCCAAACATAGGCATAAGTCTAAAGAAACCCCACAAGTGTTACATGATCAGAGCATATGACTCGCTACTTAATCAAACAATAAACTCAGAAGCTCTTCGGTTAAACCACGAACAAGCTACTGTGCGTCTGAACCTGCACATTACCAACAAAGGGTAACATTCAAACAAAAGGGTGAGAATTCAAATTATTATAGATAAACATAATATGAGAAATGTGTAGCAACAACAATTACATTCCAAGAAATCATCACACACTTCTCATGTTATCTACATAACATGGCTTAACAATTCATATAACAAGTAATCATTCACAAATATTACAAGTATAGAAATTCACCATTTATAGCACATAACACAATTACCAGTCATGTATCAATACATCACCAATAATCAATTATCACATATTGCATATAAACCAATTATCACATAACTCCAAATGTGACTCAAATGCAAAACCATGTGACTTCATGCATGTGGTACCAAATGTGAACCCAAAGTTTCACCGCTTTCTGATTCAATATCTAAAATCTAAGCCATGCTCCGATCGAGACAAGACCAAAGCCACCATGTGAACCCAAGTTTCACCGCTTCCGATTTTACCTCTAGAATCCAAGCCAACATGTGAATCCAAAGCTTCGCCACTCTATTTTCGATCAAGGATCAAGGTCAACCATGTGAGCCCAAAGTTTCATCGTTTATATTTCAAAGCCACCATGTATTCATGTGTAACAAGACTCACAATATATGCAATTAAGATTATCACACAATCTTAACATACCACATACCAGTGTTTTAAAAACCGGACCGGACCGGCCGGTCGGACCGGTTGAACCGGGAATCGGACAGGTAATCGGTCTGGTTTGATTGTTGGATCGGATGTGTCATTGAACCGGTGTAAACTGGTGAACCGAAAAAACTGGCGGTTTCCAGAACCGGTTGTTTAAATGCATTTTTAATTTTTTTATTTTAAAAACTTAAAACAACATGATTTTAATTATTTTAATGAAAAATTAAAATAAAAAAGAAAAAAATTAAAATAAAAAAAATGAAAATAAAATTAAAGATGTTTCGGATGCGGTTAATTTTGTTGTAGATGATTTTGATATTGAAGAAGGAGATACCAACATTGAAATAATTTTTTCTTTGAAATTAAATTTAGTAGACAATGAAGTTACTTTATTATAATTTATTCAATTAGATTATTTTGCGATTAAATTTTGTTTGCAAAATACTTTGTAATTTTGTACTATTTTATTATGTGTGATACCTATGTTTAAAATTTGAATTTAAATTATGAACTTGTGAATTTATTTAGGATATGATATTTTTGCAAAATTTAAGTGTCAGATATATATTGTAGAGACTGAATCATCATGTTTGACATGTTTTATACATATATAATTTTGTTATAACAATCGGTCTATTCAACCGAGTTATCCGGTTTAATCTGGTTTAGTCATGCGATTCGATCAGTGACCCAATGGTTCGACCAATAAACCAGTGACCCAGTACCCTCACCGATTTGATGTCCGGTCCGATTTTCAAACCACTTCCATATACCATAATAATTCGCACGATTCGAATTATCCACCAAATGTTGCACAACACGCATACCTCATCAATAAAGCATTCACATAGCATTTATCAATCACAATAACATATAGCATACAAGCCAATCAATGTCATTCTCAACAATCCTCCAAAACAACATATATATTCGCTAAATTCAAGCATCATGTATACATATAATTACCAAAACATATGTGTAACACCCCATAAATTTCTTTATTTAATTTAATTAATTTTTTTATTAAATAATAGAATTAATTGAATTATTTGAGAAATATGGATTAATAAGGCTAATGGGCCAGTGTCGCAAGTAGCAATTGGGGGGTGTGTCAGTTGCAAAGCCTTTTTTTTCTAAAGTAAGGTTGTATTTTCATAAAATAGAAAAGAAGAGGATTTTGTGAAAAGAGAACCAAAAGGGAGAAGAAAAGAGCTGAACGTGAAATTGGGAGAAGAGCAAGAGTGAAGAGCAAGGGCATCCAAGAATTCGACATCGAGGTAAGGGGGGATTCTTCTCATTAACCTCTATTATGGGTTGTATGAATGATTCAATAGAGTTTGTATGTTAGGATTCTGAATTGGTTTGTATGTCGGGTTTGGGGTTTTGGGGTTTATAGAACTTTGGTTCGATTTATGTTGTGAATGATGATTGGTGTTGAATAATGATGTTAAGCATGATTAGAAGTATGTGTAAATGTGCAAATTGTGTTGTATGTGTGGTTCATTTTTCTGAAATTCGTACTGGTATGATTTTGAGGGCATTTGGGATGTATAGAATGCTGTTTTCTGCAGGTTGGGGTTTCTGAAATCGCCGGTTCGCGCCGCGTGCATAGGGTTGGCGCCGCGAACAGGTGGGCAGAATGCCAGGATGTTGTGATACGCACAGGTCGCGCCGCGTACCTGTGTTGGCGCCACGAAGGTGTAACTTTTTCTCGTTTCGCGTCGCGTACAGGTGTTTGCGTCGCGAATAGCTTGGCAGAGAGCCAAGGATTTTTGGAACGCTCAGTTCGCGCCGCGAACCAAGTTGGCGCCGCGTGCTGTTGATGCTTGGGACTTTTTAAAAGTTTAACGATGCATAACTTTTTAACTGTTAGTCCGTTTGATGTGCCGTTTCGAGCACAGTGAAGCTAATTAAGCGATTTACGCAATAAAATAGTGTTTTGAGTTGTGACTCAATTTTACTTTAAAACGCTTGGTTTAATTAGTTGTGGTGGTTTATGCGTACAAATGCACTGGTGAATGTTTTGGCTATTAACTCGTCTTGGTTGTGATTGATGATTAATATACATGTGTTGCTGATGTAAAATGTATATTTGAGTTGGTTGAAAAATAGCATAACTATTGTGTGGCTATTGTTGTTGCATTAGTTGGTGATTATGATTGTTCAGTTGTTTGGTATTGATGATTAGCATGCGGTATGTGATGCATGCATTTCATAATCATGTTGTGGGCTGTATCCCTTATGGTGGTGGGACAGCGGTAGCTAATTCCCATTGTGTGGAATTGGTGAGAGAAGTAGCCGAATCTTTATGGTGGTGGATCGGTGAGATGGGTTATCCCATGATTGGTACCACATGCATTTAGTTGCATTGCATTAGGTGTTGTGTATAATTGTAACATGAATGAAAGTTGTCCAATGTTACAATTTGTGTGTATTTTGGTATGAATGACTGTATTTGATGAATGTTGCTATACTATCTGAATATAATTGAATTTGGGTGAATAATGTATGAATGAAGTTGTATTGTTTATATTCCTATAACATTTGTTAATGCGAATGAAACTCACCCTTACTGTTGTTATTTTTCAGATTGAGGAGTAGCTTGTGTACTTGGTGAGGATTAGCTCGTCAAGTAGTTCGTTAGAGTCAGTTAGGTCTGTGTCATGCTCTGGTCGTGTAACACTGGGAACGTTATTTTAGGA
Source organism: Vicia villosa (assembly GCF_029867415.1). Taxonomy (NCBI): domain Eukaryota; kingdom Viridiplantae; phylum Streptophyta; class Magnoliopsida; order Fabales; family Fabaceae; genus Vicia; species Vicia villosa. The sequence continues at coordinate 429,509 of NW_026705562.1, read as the reverse complement.
TTGGTTGATAAATCCTTGTTTTGTTTATGGTTTATGGTTGGATCATGAGTCTCCGACTCTGGATGTTTAATTATTTTGTTGTTAAGAATATTCCGCTGTGTTAACATGATATCTGAATAATTTTTGTTTTATCGTTCCTTTACGGCATGACATGAATATTTGTTTATTTTGTTGGAGTTGTAATACCCTTCTTCATGTTTTACTCTGATTTTTGTTAAATTTTCCGCGGGGTTTAGAAGGGTGTTACAATAGTGGTATCAGGGCATAGTCGGTCGTTTGAGTCAGAGTCTTAGTGTCGGTTAATCCTTCGTATACGATTAGTGTAAGGTTGACACTGTCGATATTTCTTGTTCTAATGAATATTGTTTAATATTTAGCAGAACAATGGCCGGAAGAGGGGGAAGAAATGACGACGCGATTGCTGAGGCTCTGGGCATGATTGCTGGTGTACTAGGAGGGAATGCCAATGGAGCTGGTATTGGTGCTGACAGGCAGCTGAACAGTTTTCAGAGGAACAATCCTCCGTTGTTTAAAGGCACGCACGATCCCGAAGGCGCTCAGAGGTGGCTGAAGGAAATTGAAAGGATCTTCAGAGTGATCAATTGTGCTGAAAATCTGAAGGTGAGGTATGGGACTCACATGCTGTCTGAAGAAGCTGATGATTGGTGGATGGCTAGTATAGATGAACTTGAATCTGCAGGTGTAGCGATCACTTGGGTTGTATTCAGGCGAGAATTCCTGAGGAGGTACTTCCCTGAGGATGTTCGGGGCAGGAAAGAAGTTGAGTTTTTGGAGCTGACACAAGGCAACATGACGGTACCGGAATATGCTCCAAAGTTTGTTGAGCTGGCCAAGTACTATGTCCACTATAACAATGATGAAGCGAGCGAATTTTTGAAATGTGTTAAGTTCGAGAATAGTCTCCGTGATGAAATTAAGCAGGGAATCAGGTACCAAAGGATTCGTCAGTTTACAGATTTGGTGGATTGTAGTAGGATCTATGAAGAGGATAACCTCAAGCTGAAGTCATCTCACTCCCGCGAGTTAGTTTACAAGAAAGGGAAGAAGCCTATGGACCGTGGCAAACCATATGGTAGGGGTAATTATAAGGCTGGAGGTTGGAAGAAGCCTAGTGGGGGAGACTCTAGTGCCCCTGTTAAGTGCTTTAAGTGTGGGGAACCTGGACATCGTGTTCACGAGTGCAAAAGCGAAGAGAAGAAGTGCTACAGGTGTGGTAAAGCAGGCCACATTGCTGTTGACTGCAAGGGAAAGGCTGTGACTTGTTATAACTGTGGTGAAGAGGGCCATATTAGTCCACAGTGTCCTAAGCCAAAGAAGAATCAAGCTGGGGGTAAAGTTTTCGCTTTATCAGGTTCAGAGACTACTCCAGAGGATCGATTGATTAAAGGTACGTGTTTTATCCATGGCACTCCTTTAATTGCAATAATAGATACTGGAGCAACTCACTCGTGTATTTCGTTGGATTGTGCTAAACGTCTGAACTTGGAAATATCCGATATTCATGGAAGTATGATCATTGACACTCCTGCGCCGGGTTCAGTGACTACTTCGTTTGCCTGTTTGAACTGTCCAATTGATATTTTTGGTAGAGTTCGGAATGGACTTAGTGTGCCTTCCGTTGGAACAACTTGATGTCATCCTGGGTATGAATTGGTTGCAATTTAATCGGGTTCATATCAACTGTTTCACGAAGACGGTTATTTTTCTGGAAGATGTCGGTGTCGAGAGTTTAACAATGACTGCTAGACAAGTGGATGAAGCAATGAAGGACGGGGTTGCCGTGTTTATGTTGATTGCATCCATGGAAGTAAAGAAGAAAGCGGTGAGCAGTGATTTACCAGTAGTATGTGAATTTCCAGAAGTCTTTCCAGAAGATGTAAGAGAGTTACCGCCAGAGAGGGAGGTAGAATTTGCTATTGAGTTAGTTCCTGGAACTAGTCCTGTGTCGATGGCACCGTATCGTATGTCGGCATCTGAATTAGCGGAGCTGAAGAGTCAGCTAGAAGAGTTACTGGAAAAAGAATTCATTCGTCCTAGTGTGTCGCCGTGGGGTGCGCCGGTGTTGTTGGTAAAGAAGAAAGAAGGCTCTATGAGATTGTGTGTGGATTATAGACAGCTGAATAAAGTTACTATCAAGAATCGGTATCCATTACCGAGGATTGATGATTCGATGGATCAATTAGTTGGTGCGAGTGTGTTCAGCAAAATTGACTTAAGGTCGGGATATCATCAGATTCGGGTGAAGACGGACGATATTCAGAAAACAGCATTTAGAACAAGGTATGGTCATTACGAGTATACAGTGATGCCATTTGGAGTGACTAATGCGCCAGGTGTTTTCATGGAGTATATGAATAGGATCTTCCATCCTTACCTGGATCAGTTTGTGGTGGTATTTATCGATGATATTCTGATATATTCTAAGAGTGAAGAAGAACATACAGAGCATTTAAGGGTGGTATTAGAACTACTGAAGGAAAAGAAACTTTATGCGAAACTGTCGAAGTGTGAGTTCTGGCTAAGTGAAGTAAGCTTTCTTGGGCACGTAATTTCTAAAGATGGTATTGCCGTTGACCCAACGAAAGTAGAAGCAGTGTCTCAATGGGAAGCTCCGAAGTCAGTTTCCGAAATCCGTAGTTTCCTTGGTCTTGCGGGTTACTATAGAAAGTTCATTGAAGGTTTTTCAAAGTTAGCATTGCCATTAACTAAGTTGACTAGGAAGGGTCAAGCATTCATCTGGGATTCGAAATGTGAAGAAGGATTCGAAGAGTTGAAGAAGAGGTTGACTAGTGCGCCGATCTTGATTTTGCCGAATCCGGCGGAATCTTTTGTTGTATATTGTGATGCTTCGTTGTTGGGATTAGGAGGTGTACTAATGCAGAATCAACAGGTAGTCGCTTATGCGTCGAGAAAACTCAAAGTGCATGAGAGAAACTATCCGACTCATGACTTAGAGTTGGCAGCAGTGGTATTTGTGTTGAAAATTGTGGAGACATTATCTGTATGGTTCGAGGTTTGAAGTGTTTAGTGATCACAAGAGCCTGAAGTATCTCTTTGATCAAAAAGAGCTGAATATGAGGCAAAGAAGGTGGTTAGAGTTCCTTAAAGATTATGATTTTGGGCTAAATTACCATCCGGGTAAAGCAAACGTGGTTGCCGATGCTTTGAGTAGGAAGTCCTTGCATATGTCTATGCTTATGGTAAGAGAATTGGATTTAATTGAACAATTCAGAGATTTGAGTTTAGTATGCGAAGGCACTCCTGTCAGTGTTAAGTTGGGTATGCTAAAGCTGACTAGTGGTATTCTGGAAGAGATTCGAGAAGGTCAGAAAACTGATGTAGAGTTGGTGGATAAGTTGACTCTGATTAACCAAGGCAAGGGAGGCGAATTCAGAATCGACGATAATGGTATTATAAGGTTTGGTAATCGTGTTTGTGTTCCTAATGTTTCTGAATTGAGGAAGAGTATTCTCGAAGAAGGACACCGTAGTGGATTGAGTATTCATCCTGGTGCTACCAAGATGTATCATGATTTAAAGAAGCTGTTTTGGTGGCCTGGAATGAAAAAGGAAATAGCTGAATTTGTCTATGCTTGTTTGACTTGCCAGAAGTCGAAGATTGAGCATCAGAAACCATATGGAGCTATGCAACCGTTATTTATTCCGGAATGGAAGTGGGATAGTATATCTATGGATTTTGTTTTTGGTTTGCCGAAGACGGTGAAGAACTATGAAGCCATTTGGGTTATTGTAGATAGGTTGACAAAGTCTGCTCATTTTATATCAATGAGAATGGATTACCCGATGGAGAGACTTGCTCAATTGTACATTGAGAAGATAGTGAGTTTACATGGTATTCCTTCGAGTATCGTGTCAGATAGAGATCCAAGGTTTACATCCAAATTTTGGGAAGGGTTGCAGAAGGCTTTGGGTACTAAGCTGAGATTGAGTTCTGCTTATCATCCGCAGACGGATGGACAGACAGAAAGAACTATTCAATCGCTAGAAGATTTGTTACGTGCTTGTGTGTTAGAAAAAGGTGGTACTTGGGATAGTTATCTACCCTTGATCGAATTTACCTATAGTAATAGCTTTCACTCAAGTATTGGTATGGCTCCGTTTGAAGCTTTGTATGGTCGGAGGTGTAGGACGCCTTTATGTTGGTATGAATCTAGCGAAAGTGCGGTGATTGGACCAGAGATTGTTCAAGAAACGACGGAAAAGATTAAGATGATTCAGGAGAAGATGAAGGCTTCTCAAAATCGTCAGAAGAGTTATCATGACAAGAGGTGGAGAACACTTGAATTTCAAGAAGGAGATCACGTGTTTATGAGAGTTACTCCTATGACTGGTATCGGACGAGCTCTAAAGTCAAGGAAGTTGACTCCGTGTTTTAGTGGTCCATTTCAGATTTCAGAAAGAGTAGGAGATGTGGCGTATCGCATTGCGTTGCCACCGACGCTTGCAAATCGGCATGATGTATTCCATGTGTCGCAGTTGAGGAAATACATTGCTGATCCGTCGCATGTAATCCAAGTGGATGATGTACAGGTAAAGGATAATCTGACAGTTGAAGCTTTGCCTATGAGGATTGAAGATCGGAAGGTGAAACAATTGAGTGGCAAGGAGATAGCGTTGGTCAGAGTAGCTTGGGGAGGACCAGCCGGTGGAAATGATACATGGGAATTGGAGAGCCAGACGAAAGACTCCTACCCGGAACTCTTTGCCTAAGGTATGTTTTCGAGGACGAAAACTTTTCTAGTGGGGGAGAGTTGTAACACCCCATAAATTTCTTAATTTAATTTAATTAATTTTTTTATTAAATAATAGAATTAATTGAATTATTTGAGAAATATGGATTAATAAGGCTAATGGGCCAGTGTCGCAAGTAGCAATTGGGGGGGTGTCAGTTGCAAAGCCTTTTTTTTCTAAAGTAAGGTTGTATTTTCATAAAATAGAAAAGAAGAGGATTTTGTGAAAAGAGAACCAAAAGGGAGAAGAAAAGAGCTGAACGTGAAATTGGGAGAAGAGCAAGAGTGAAGATCAAGGGCATCCAAGAATTCGACATCGAGGTAAGGGGGGATTCTTCTCATTAACCTCTATTATGGGTTGTATGAATGATTCAATAGAGTTTGTATGTTAGGATTCTGAATTGGATTGTATGTCGGGTTTGGGGTTTTGGGGTTTATGTTGTGAATGATGATTGATTCGATTTATGTTGTGAATGATGATTGGTGTTGAATAATGATGTTAAGCATAATTAGAAGTATGTGTAAATGTGCAAATTGTGTTGTATGTGTGGTTCATTTTTCTGAAATTCGTACTGGTATGATTTTGAGGGCATTTGGGATGTATAGAATGTTGTTTTTTCTGCAGGTTGGGGTTTCTGAAATCGCCAGTTCGCGCCGCGTGCACAGGGTTGGCGCCGCGAACAGGTGGGCAGAATGCCAGGATGTTGTGATACGCACAGGTCGCGCCGCGTACCTGTGTTGGCGCCGCGAAGGCGTAACTTTCTCTCATTTCGCGTCGCGTACAGGTGTTTGCTCCGCGAATAGCTTGGCAGAGAGCCAAGGATTTTTGGAACGCTCAGTTCGCGCCGCGAACCAAGTTGGCGCCGCGTGCTGTTGATGTTTGGGACTTTTTAAAAGTTTAACGATGCATAACTTTTTAACTGTTAGTCCGTTTGATGTGCCGTTTCGAGCACAGTGAAGCTAATTAAGCGATTTACGCAATAAAATAGTGTTTTGAGTTGTGACTCAATTTTACTTTAAAACGCTTGATTTAATTAGTTGTGGTGGTTTATGCGTACAAATGCACTGGTGAATGTTTTGGCTATTAACTCGTCTTGGTTGTGATTGATGATTAATATACATGTGTTGCTGATGTAAAATGTATATTTGAGTTGGTTGAAAAATAGCATAACTATTGTGTGGCTATTGTTGTTGCATTAGTTGGTGATTATGATTGTTCAGTTGTTTGGTATTGATGATTAGCATGCGGTATGTGATGCATGCATTTCATAATCATGTTGTGGGATGTATCCCTTATGGTGGTGGGACAGCGGTAGCTAATTCCCATTGTGTGGAATTGGTGAGAGAAGTAGCCGAATCTTTATGGTGGTGGATCGGTGAGATGGGTTATCCCATGATTGGTACCACATGCATTTAGTTGCACTGCATTAGGTGTTGTGTATAATTGTAACATGAATGGAAGTTGTCCAATGTTACAATTTGTGTGTATTTTGGTATGAATGACTGTATTTGATGAATGTTGCTATACTATCTTAATATAATTGAATTTGGGTGAATAATGTATGAATGAAGTTGTATTGTTTATATTCCTATAACATTTGTTAATGCGAATGAAACTCACCCTTACTGTTGTTATTTTTCAGATTGAGGAGTAGCTTGTGTACTTGGTGAGGATTAGCTCGTCAAGTAGTTCGTTAGAGTCAGTTGGGTCTGTGTCATGCTCTGGTCGTGTAACACTGGGAACGTTATTTTAGGATTGGTTGATAAATCCTTGTTTTGTTTATGGTTTATGGTTGGATCATGAGTCTCCGACTCTGGATGTTTAATTATTCAGTTGTTAAGAATATTCCGCTGTGTTAACATGATATCTGAATAATTTTTGTTTTATCGTTCCTTTACGGCATGGCATGAATATTTGTTTATTTTGTTGGAGTTGTAATACCCTTCTTCATGTTTTACTCTGATTTTTGTTAAATTTTCCGCGGGGTTTAGAAGGGTGTTACAATATGCAATTAAGAAGTATTCATATAATCTTAACATTTAAGCATATCACCATAATTCAACATATTGAATCATCCACCAATTGTACATAATAAATTCATCATGTAAACAACATCAACAATGCATTCAAATAGCATTCATCAATTCCATATATCATAACTAGCACATAGTACACGATACCAATGCATGTTATTCCCAATTAACACTAATCCATGAAATACACATATATAATTATATGCCATTTACACAACCACATAATAATTAGATCATCTAATGCTAATCAATTCATTTTCATCACAAAGAACATTTCGTTCACATCAAGCTCATTATTAAAACAGGAAATCGTTAACACATCAACAAAATGTCTAACATTCATAAATAAATGGAAACTAGAATTATACATCAAATAACTTAATTTATTCTATCATAATATAATTCATTGTGTTAGCTTTCCTACACTTCAAACGGCACTCAATTTGGACTTACGGTTAAAAAGTTATGGTATTTACAAAATCTGTCAAGAAAAATTGGATAAGCTGCGTGTTTGCTCAGGTCGACCCTGACTTCTGTATAGGTCGACTCATGATGCGTAAAAACCCAAAAATCACCATTTTCCTTCCCCATTCACCTCATACAACAACCACTAACCCTCATACAATATATACATCAATTGACAACAATTTAGCACACATATAAGGTTCCTAAACATGTTTCTAACCATGGGTCATCCATACAACACATTGAACATGAACAAATCACAAAATCTCATTGTGTTATCATAAACCCTAACATTTTCCAAAACTATGAAATTGAGAAATTAAGAGATCATACAAAAAGCATACACACAACATTACCTAATTATATAAGCTTATAATAATTTGGATTCTAACCCTTACCTCAAGTTAATTTCCTCCAATCTTCAAGAATCTCACAATCCTATTTTCTTTCTCTTCTTTCTCCCATCTTCTCTAGCCCCTTCTCTCTTCTTTCTATCTTTCTCTCTTTTTCTTATAATTAGGTTTTCTCTCACAAATCTCTACTAACTCTATTTTGTGATATTGGGCTTAACCCACCCCAACTACTCTTTCTAATTAATTAGGCCCATTAGCTAATATCTCATAATATTACTAATAATCCAATTAGCATAAAACTCATTAAATAATATCATACCAAATAATTAAATAACATGAACAATTAGTAAAACACCAAATAACATAAATACACATATAATTAAATATTCAAATAATCATTATACCACATAATAATTAATTAAAATAAATAATTATTAAAAACACCAAATAAGATAGTTAGATAAAATAGCTAATAAAATATAGATGTTGCATAACGGATGGTCGATATGCTATTGAATCAAAGAATGAACCATGTTTGAGACCTATTACCAGTATGCACAAGGCCACGACTCAATTGAGGTTCTTAATATGGGAGATCTTGTTGTTTAAAAGATCCATGAAGGAGCTAAGTGACTCCTTTCATTTGTGTTTGAATTCGATAAGGTGCGTCGAACTTTATTGTTTTTCTAAACAAGTTGCTTCCATGAACGACTGGACCTCTTTGGGAGGTCCAAGAACCTTGTGAATTTGGTTTTTTCTAGAGTGCATGTGAAGATGATGATTATTGGGCGTGTGATACATATTGGAGTTTCGTGTTGGCCTTAAATGAGGTTAGGTGCTTTAATGGGTCTATCCTACCATTATATTTCTCTATTACTGAAAGATGGAACTCTCTTAATATAGACTATCTATTGATGTCGCTCGTGTAGAGGAGTTGAGTAAAGTAATTTGTTGTTTTTTTTGTTCACATAAAGGTGATGCTTCACTTCATAATTTTAAATTGTCATTGTTGTCTAAAGAGTTTTCTTTTTGACATGTCGATAATGCTATCTAGTGTCTCATCATGATGCTTGAGTTGTTAGGCATAATTTTGAATTGTCATTGTTGTCTAAAGAGTTTTCTTTTTGACATGTCGATAATGATATCTAGTGTCTCATCATGATGCTTGAGTTGTTAGGCATCACATCTTTTAGATCCTTCCACCCAGTCCCCTCTCGGTGATTGAGAATGCTGAGGGGTAGGACTACATTTTCCACTATGTACTTTAATAACTCCACTTTATTATGAGTTCAGATTTATTCCATTTATTTATCTTTAAATTAATGTCAAATTATTTATGAGAGAGACTCATTAGTGTGTATTTGTTTGACAGTTTTGTCTTGAGGGTCAAATTTATGAGGTGAGTGACTAGCTAGGGACTACAAGTATTCCCTTCACTATGTATATTATACTTTAGGCATAAAAAACTATACATGATAGATTAGTAAGACTCATTAGTGTATACTTTTTAAATAGGAGGCAAATATTGCTTTGTGTTCAGGATTGGTTTCGAACTCAGGATCTCTAGTTAAGCTAGAAGAGACCCCGCATCTCATCCATGTGCTATTGAGTCTCATTGGTCTATTATATATTTTTTAGTTTTCACCACCGGTATAATCCAATTCAGGAATCAGTTCTAGACTCAAGTGGTTCTAACCTCATCGCAATCGCAGTTGCGGAGTTGACTCAAGTGATTCTAACCTCATCCCAATCGCAGTTGCGGAGTTATAGTGAGTATATCTCTTTTCATAAACAACCATTAAACAGATGATAGATAACAAACCTGAACTCATTTATTGTCATTTAATACCAGAAATCATGTGGACATAAATTAACCTAAAATAACTGGTTTCACACAAATTAATAAAGTTAGTTAAGTGTAATTAATTTTCTTAATTTCATATACAATCAAAATAAAATTTATTATAATATCCTTAGTTATATGTAATGAATCAACAACCAATATTAAATGTTTTTTTAATTAAATTAAAAATAAATATTAATTAGTTTAAAAATTAATGACTTTTACTTATAATAATGACCAAGATTTAATTTTTTTTTTACTTATAATAGTGACCGGAAGGAGTATGTATCTAAGGGAGTGGCTTCATGATTTTCCTCTTGAGTAACTTTCCAAACTTTAGTTATTTAGAAAATGAATAAATTATTAAAATATATTATTCTGATGTGAGAATAATTGAGAAAAATAAAGAAAAAGTTATCAAAGTCACAAACTCAAAATCACCAAATCCTTCTCCATAAACCTAAACACCTGCCAAAATACAATCTCAAAAACCAGACCAGGTAACAAAACCTTGATAAGGTGGGTTGACAGTTTGAAAAAAAGAATGCAAAAGTTCCAGGGATAAGAAACTATAAGTGCAACTCCAACGCTAATATTTTCAACCACTAATTAACATTTGCAATTAAAAAAAAAAGCTTAAGCCTACAATAATTGATGCTCATAGAGGCCTTTTCAGCCATAATCCACATCTATTGATTCATATAATCGATTTGATGACCTGAGTAATTTTTTAAAAGGAGAAGAAAAAAATGGACTCAAGTGACTATCTATCAACTTTACATTCAACAAAATAAGAAATATATGCTCACTGATGTTAAGAATCTAGAAAACTTCATACCCCAAATAAAAATCAAAAGCAGAATCATTATGTCATCTGAAATCTTGGAACTACCCTGAGCTTGTGGTGTTGTCACCTGCAACCCAATATCGCTTGACGGCATACAAGACTTTCTCTGAAATCAGTGGACCATCTTCATGATCCACCATTTTGGTATTCCATCTCATTCCTTTTGCAAGTCGTTTAACTTGCTTCAGCACTCCCACCTGATCTCGGAATATTACCGCTCCTTCAGGCCGTAAGATACGGTCCATCTCCAATAGAATATCTTCTGCGTTACACCTGCATTGATCACCAAGGTAAAGGAAAACCTATGCTTAGACTTGAACAAGCTGCGCGATAGAGAGAAAGAAATCAACTTACACATTTTTGTACAAGGTGAAAACACCATTTGCATGGATAAGGTCATAGGTCCTTGGATATGTAGAGAAGGCTTCACACCTGGGAAAAAAAAAATATGATTCCTAATTATGTTCGCAGAGGAGAAACTGAAAGGACATAGAAAAGAAACAGAGTTAAGGAAGTTACCAATCATGATAAATGCCAATCAATCCTCGCTCGAATACAACACCGAGGCTAGCTTTCTCAGAAATTGTAGGCACGACATTCATAACCCATAATTTGGGAGAGTCTATGGCCGCAGCAAAACCTCCAAAACCAGCATTCATGTCCATCACATTGCGATACCTCCCAGAGTCGATGATTTTGTTGACACGCCTGTAAGCATTCACATGTTTCTTCCATAATCGGTTGTCCTCCTCAAATAACTCTGCGGATACACCAGGAACGGATCCACTGGTGATTCTGGAAGGAACAACATTGAGTCTCTCTGGGTATGGCTTCCATGAACCAATAGGTTTAGCAGGAGTTACACAATTTTCCATCTTCTTGTACCTACAAATTGATTAACCGTTCAGATAAGTATTGAAAACAATCTGAAAATAAGTTCTTAACTAATCAATGAAGCAATAAAAAGGGGGCAGAAAGAAGTGAAGCAATTTACCAGACATCATCAGAATTCGCAGATTCACATATTGTAGCCTGAGTATCTTGCACACCACATTCATCCTTGCTTAATGCTTTTCTCCAGATCGCAATTTCGCCTTTCTCATGTTTCTTTTCCCAGCAAAGAAGTTTAGCAGTGTCCTCAATCTGCCTTTGCTCCTCCTTAAGCTCATCCTCAGGGCGTTGCCATGCTTGGAAGTTGTTCTTCCAGTTGATCGGAGGACCAGAAAGTATCCAGTAACCACCAGGTCTAAGAACTCGGTCAACTTCCTTCATGTACAATCCACCTGAGAAAAAATTCCAACAGTTTAAAAGTACATCCAAAAAGCCAAGTAACTCTTCTGTTAACAAACAATCGAAAAAAATATAGATTTAGTATATGAATCTTCGCGTTGTCTAAATCTGTGCAAATAAATAAAGTCTATGGAATCGTTTTCAAAAGAGACCGAGAAATTAATTGGTGGATCCAAATAATTTATTTTTTTAATCAACCCTGGCCAGAAACATTATAGTTATTCTCACCATTAGCACCCCATTGAATCAAGCAGCGAGAACAATGTGCCATGTCAAAAGATCCAGAAGGAAAAGGAAGCATTATTGTTCCGAGAACACCGATGATTGCAGGAACACCTCTTTCCAAAGCGAATTGAACTTGCGCTTCATGAGAGTCTCTTGGTGCAATTGACATTGCAATAACATTTTTCTTAAACAAGTAAGCACCCCAACTAGCAACCTGGGATCATCAGTGACAAGAAAATGAGCTAGAACATAGAGAAATTAAATGGAAGATTGCATGAAGATATACAAGCTTAAAATTGAAAAACATGAAAGAAACAATTGTAAATGAGAACTTTACATTTATGAAGCATTCAAAAGTACAGGCTTACACTAGAAAAGTTTTTAAGTTAAGAAGCATTGATATAGACAAGGACATTAGATATGATTTTCACACACCGACACCAGTAATAATTTGAGAAAATGAAATAATTGAATGTAATCACATGTGTCAGTGTCGTTTTGTATTGCATGCTAGACATGCTTTCAATCTGAAGTGTCGGTACTATTATAAGTATTAGCTATGGCTGTCTCATTATGAACAAGAAATTTTTCAGGCAATCATCATGTATATATGACCAACAAACAATGTTGTTAAATAGCAGAATTCAAACAAATCGTTATTGTTCCGCAATATGCTAGTTAGTACTAACTGTCGTCGAATAGCGGCTATAGAGACAATATAGCACTGTTGTGTGGCAACATTTGACAAACCGTTATATCAAAGCAAGGATGTTTTCTTAGTAGGATTTGACTTACCCCACACCCAGTATCTAACGCAGTTCTAACCATCCCATTATCCAATGGAATAACAGCTGCAAGTTGATTAATGTAAGCATCAGCACCCTGAGGAAATTGAGTTCCCCCACCAGGAAACCTGAAAACATTCCCTTCATACTGTATCCAATTCTGCACAGCCTTCTCAACTGTCAGACTCTTGTAAGGCGCGTTTGCATACGGCACATAATCGCGGCTCTTAGGCCAAGGAAACGGCGTTGCATACCCTCTAGGAGCAGCAATAAGACAATGCAATTTCTCTTCTTCAGGAGGACAGTGCCTTTCTCTATAATTCATACTCTCTCGCGGAAACGTCATTGCCCTTGCTTGATCATGGCAAGGCGTGTAATCAATGAAACGATCATCGCAAGGCTTGAACTCCTTGACTTGTTCTTTTGAATCATCCACCGTTCCAGCGTCACCGTCATGGTGAGTCTCGTAGTTTAAATCGGATAGAACACTACAATCGGTATGTTTAGTAATCTCAACAGCAATGCTATCTCCTTTCCCAAAACCACTCCTTTGCCACAAACCTAATATATAGAAGAAACCACACAAAGCAATTACAATGAAAATAGACATTGGACCTTTGTTATTTCTATTATCTCCCGGGTTCCCTTTCGTCGCCATGATGATGAATCTCTACAATATATCCAAATCAGTCCTTACAGAATCCCTACATAGTCCAAAGTAAAATAGTATTATCAAATAAATCAAATTTGAAAACTCTATATCAGAGTCATACTGCGATTGTTTGTGAACAATCGCACTATGACTCTGATGTAGAGTTTCTAATGTCTCTGATGTTTCTGATATCATACATAATTGACCGTAATTCTCTCAAATATCAAGTATCAAAACGCGACTGAATTTTAAATTTTGGAAACGGTTAAACAAACGGAAAAAAAAATGAATTGGATTGAATGAAACAGTTTACCTAATAAAATCCACACGCAATATTGATAATTGAAGACGCGATGTTGTTGCTTACTGGTGTGACGAAGAAGGGTCCTATGAAATCATTGAAAGAGGATGATGGAGAAATTGGAGATTTGAAAATGAATTAGATTGATGGTAGTTTGTTGTGCATTGTGGAAGTGGAATGAACGAACGGGTGTGTTTGTTTTTTGGTGTGACTGTGTCTCGCATTCACATATGGGTCTCCGAAAAGTCCGAGGACACGGAATTGTCTCACTGCGGGTCGTGCTTCACTCATTCCTAGGAATATCTTTCATTGGTTCTTTAACTAACTTCAACACTTGCAACTAAATTATTCCTTATCAACCTTGTTTTCATTTTTAATAATAATAATAATAATAAAATAATAATAATAATAATAATAAACAATTAATATTAGCTTTAAAAAAGCTTATTACTATTTCTCCCTCAGGGAGAAGTGAATAGAACTTTTTTTTAAAATTAATTTAATTTTTTTAAATTAGAGTTCTTATAAAAAAAAAGTAGTAGAATTTTATGTAATATGCGTTGGATCGATAAGAATTACACTATTTTAAGACGATATAATAAAATATGAAATGATAAAAATCTAGACAAATAATGAATCAATCAATATAAACTCAATTCATACAAGGTGTTTAAATCGAATTTTACTAACTAATCAATCTAATATTACAAGTTTGTACTTGCTAAAAGTACAATACGTGACAACCTTACCATAATTAATTTGATGGGCAAATCCGAACTAAACTGCAACCCAAACCAAACCATGGTACTTAGGTAGAGATTTTTTAGTTCGAGAAAAACCCAACCAAATCAATGGCATCAGATTTTAGTTGGTTTGGACAACAAATCTTCTAAATTCTACTCGCGAACCCGTTTTCTTGAACTAACCATAATTAATTTGTATAATATATTTCATCATTATTATGGAAACTGGTATAAGGTATTCAACTTCAAGCAGAAAAAAATGAAACGTCATTTGTGACATTCACAACCTATATCGAAAAACGAAAACAATTGGGTTTTTTATATTATTATGCAAAATTAGTTAATGTTAATTAGATATTTTTAAAAAATATTTTTGCACATTTGTTTCTAATGTATCTGATCAATCTGATTCAAACCAACTCGTTGTTTCCCAGCTTGGTACAGTTTGGACTTTATCGCAAAAATGTGCAAATCCAATCCATATATTTTAGATCGGTTTGGACATCAAATTCTTTCAAAATCAAACCAAATTGTCCCGTAAACACCCTTATTAGGGTTTAGAATTATTTCATGTATGGAGGTGAAAAGATCTGTGTATCTAGTATTTGTGAAAATATGAGAATGTCCATTTTCACCCTTATGGTTGAGATATTTATAGGAATATGTGGGTCTGGATCTCATATTTTTAAGAAGTAATAACTGCTTCCAAGAGTGGGGTACCAATGTGATTGTTAAGCTGCATAGTATCCCTTTGTGTATTGTTTCAGATAGAGATCCGAGGTTTACTTCTGATTTTTGGAAGGGTTTGCAAGGAGCATTGGGCTCTAAGTTGAGTTCAGCTTATCATCCTCAGACATATGGTCAGACAGAGATGACTATTCAGTCGTTGGAGGATTTGTTGAGAGCTTGTGTTCTTGAGCAGGGAGGTTTGTGGGATACTTATCTTCCATTGATCGAGTTCACGTACAACAATAGTTACCATTCTAGTATTGGAATGACGCCTTTCAAAGCATTGTATGGTCGGTGGTGTAAGACTCCATTGTGTTAGCATGAATCTGGAGAAAGTGTAGTGTTGGGACCGGAAATTGTTCAAGAGACTACTGAGAAAGTGAAGTTGATTCGAGAGAAGATGAAAACTTCTCAAAATAGACAAAAAAGTTACCATGATAAGCGGAGGGAAGATTTGGAATTTCAGGCGGGTGATCATGTGTTTCTGAGAGTCACGCTGGTGACCGGTGTGGGGCGAGCATTGAAGTCTAATAAGCTCACTCCTCGTTTTATTGGTCCGTATCAGATTTCGGACAAGGTTGGAAATGTGGCGTTTAGAGTGGCGTTACCGCCGAATCTTTCGAATTTGCACGACGTGTTTCATGTGTTGCAACTCCGGAAGTATATTTATGATCTGTCTCATGTGATTCATATGGATGATGTTCAAGTTCGGGATAATATCACGGTAGAGACGATGCCGGTACGAATTGAAGATCATGAAACGAAGATGCTTAGAGGCAAGGAGATTGCTTTGGTGAAAGTAGTCTGGTCGGGAGCTGTCGGGGAGAGTATGGTGTGGGAGTTGGAAAGCAAGATGCGGGAGTCTTATCCCGACTTGTTTGAATGAGGTAAATTTTCGAGGAAAAAATATTCTAAGTGGGGGAGAGTTGTAACGCCCGTTTTATTTTAATTATTTATTTTATGTTGTGTTTTGTGAATTATTTGATAATTACGTGATTATTTGGTAATGTGTTATTTTATTAGGAAATTAGTAGTAATAACATGATGAGATTAGTAATACTGGGCCTAACATAGAGTTAGTATTAGCAAGTGGGAGGTGTTAATTTAAGCCCATTAGTAATACTAAGAAAGTTAGTAAGATTAACAAAACAAGAGAGAATTGGGAAATAAAGTTAGACGTGACATTGAGAAGAGAAAGAAGAGAAGAGAACAGGAGAGGAGGCTAGGGCAAACCCCATTGAAGATTATAGTTGTCTTCAATCCAAACCAAGGTAAGGGTGGAGTTCATTCATGATAAGGGTGTTAGAACATGAAATGTTCTGATCAATATTTCTAGTTTTGATAATAACATTATATATGAATTTTGTATAAGACAATGTGGTACTCTAATTATTCACGTTTTCCATTTCAGGAAAAGTCTAAAAGAGTATGCACTAAATCATCATTCAGAAGCTCTGACTCAGAAGATCTGGATGGCTTCATCATAACATGGTCTGGAAGACATCAGAAGATGGTCTTGAGAAAATTAGAACATGATCTGGAAGGCATCGGAAGATGGCAACCAGAAGCAAGGCTCTGAAGATATGATGGTATCACACTACAAAGAACTTCCAAAGTCTGATGACTGAAGTTGCATCTGCACCAAAGCTGAAGACTCTAATATTCAAACGTTATTCTAATAGACTGAGTCCAGAAGCAAGTACAAGATAAAAAAGGCTACAACGTCAAATCTGTCTGACTGACAAAAGGAACGTTAGAAGCTACAAAAGGCAAAGTCAGCAAGAGCAGTTGAAACATGGCTCGAGGTAGTTGACAAAAGAGTGAAACATTAAATGCAGTAGTGTACTATTCACGTAAAGCATTACATGCTAATCAACGGTCACATTTCTCACTGCCTATATAAGATAAGTTCTGATTGCTGAAACAGATATAACATATGCTCTAAGTAACCTTATGCTGCCAAATTGACTCTTAACGTTATCACACAAAAACAACAAAGAAACTTCATCTTCAACCTCACAACTTGTAATATCTTAGTGAGTGTTAGAACTTAATCTTGAGAGAAAAATCACTTGGTGATTATAACTTATTAAGAAGCACATTATACTCTTGTATTATTGTTTACTTTTGTAAAAGGAAATCCCTAGAGTGATCAAGTTGTGATCTGTATACTCTAGAAGACTTAGAAGTTGTCTAAGTGGAAAACAATTGTAATAAAGGTTAATTAGTGGATTAAATCCTCAGTTGAGGTAAATCACTCTGTAAGGGGTGGACAGGAGTAGTTTGGTTAACAACGAACCAGGATAAAAATATGTGTGTGGTTTATTTTTATCTGCCATTTTTAGAAACAACCCTTATTCAATCCCCCCTTTCTAAGTGTTTTTCACTCCTTCAAAGGGATTGTATGATGATAAATTATGGTGGGGATTTGATTACATGCTTTAATATCCATATTTATGTGAGAATTGCAATTTGGAATTGTTAGGGTTTATGCTAGATTCCATGAATTTGTGCTCTTAATCATGTTTTTAATATAGATTGTTGATAATAGATGTTAAATACTGGTTATATATGCTTTTAATTGATACATGAAAGTGGTTTTGAGTGTGTCATGCCCTAATTTTGACCCCCCTGAGATGTCATATCTTCAGGCTTCTCATCAGATCAAAACAAATACCCAGAGCAGTCACTTACTCATCTGGAGCTCAATCGGGGGAGTTCATAAACAAAAGAACTCAGGCAAAGGATTAATCAATAGAAGGATTAATCTCTAAAACAATCATGGGACCCAAAAGCTTCATTTTTATTCACCTATGATTTATTAGACACCCAGTCATCTGAGATCAGGTTTACCCAGGTCACCAGACTAGGGTTTTGAGCCTATCAAGGACTATAATCAGGGATTACATTTGGGAAACCCTAAAAAGCTCCAAGATATCACTCAAAGGTTTCAATCATCTCCAAATGGTCCATATAACAACATCCATTGGGAATTACACCTCAATTCAAGATCCACGGTCATCAATTTCATCTGGTCGATAATTAGGGTTTTTGACCTAATTCACCTGCACAGTTAACTTTTAATCAGGACATGGATCCAAAACTCAAAGCATGACTCAAGAGCTTATATTACCTCAATATAATACATTCATATCATTCATTTGAGGAGGAGAGTTTGATTCATCACAAAAGTCAAAAATCTCACTTCATCTGAAAAAAGTCAACTGTACAAGATAACCTTTGACTTTTGAGATTTTTGGTCAAACCATGACTTTTTAAGATCAATATCATCAATATATGATTATTAAAGTCATTTGGCAAAATAAATTCAAGAAAATTCATCATGGATCAAAAAGTCAGGAATTAGGGTTTTTGAGGGTATTTTGGGAACTCAAAATTTTGCTTACACACTCAAAAATCTCCCAAAATGAAAGTTGTAGATATTGCAAAATAAAACAACATCTTACATAACAACTTTTTTCAAGAAATCAATCATTTAAGAGATTTGAGAATTTTGAAGTTTTAGGTCATAAAAACTTAGAAATTTTTCTAAGTGTTTTTAACCTAGTTTTCTTCCAACTTTGAGCTCATTTTTCACAATTTTCCCAAATGATTCTGAAGAAATCCCAAACTAATGATTTGAAGTAAATGTTTAGGGCTTTCCAAATTGTGCTCAACCTTCTCCAAATTAATTTTGAGCTAGGAGTTATGCTTGTTCAAAGTTGGCCTCATGAAGTAAAATTATAGGTCATGCATCATTTTGGAACTTTGCAATTTTGTGCATATAGCCTCACTTATGGATGCTACACGACCCATAACACATATGCAAACATGCCATGCATTCATTTTCACCATGGCATAAGGATTGAGGAAGATTCCCAAAACAAGAACATGTGATTATGTAATGATTATATTTGGGAATTTATGGCAAATGGATGAATCATCAAAGGAATCTTCTCACTAACCAATTAGAGCTCATTCTGCATCAGAAATGTTCCCTAAAATCAGATGGAATCAATGGATAGGGAGCTAGCTCGAAAATGCAATGATCACACTTGGATATTCTTTGAAATTTCTTCATGCTTAAGGAACCAAGTTAACCTCACTAAGCAAGCTCACTATATCCAATTGCTCTGCATTCATTTGCCTATAACTACAAGTGCATTCCTCAGTATTAGACACACCAAAGCAACTCAATTCCTTGCTTTCTCCTTCTCTCTCTCATGCTTATGGTTTTTCAAAGTTCTTTGGCAAGAAGAATCGTTTTCTTCAAACCAGAGCTCTTCTTTGGAAAGTAAGCATTCTAACATCTCAAGGGGGTTCATTTGAGGTGATCCAAGCACCTGGATCACTTCTGTAAGTGGAGGAACACCATTGTTGCTTTCATTTTGGAGCTCATGCAGTTGGAGGTCCATAGAACAAATTAGAAGGTGTCAAGCCAAGCTAAGCATCCAAACACGTTCCTTAGGGTGTGGTGAAGCTATTCAGATGGTTGCAGCTCATCTGTAACTGCAGATTCATCAACCTCCAAGTTCACTTGGAGCTCAAATCGAAGGGGTCGGTAGGAGTAATTCTGAGGTATTCAAGTCACAATAAGTATTCAGTTAGCATCACTGAGTCCTAAGGAAGCTTTGAGGATCATTCACGCAAGCCCAGGTGTTTTCCATTAAGCTCACGACCTCCATTTTCAGAGGTATTTTCTCAAACTCCAACTCAATAATTCAAGTACTCTTTCTTGTATATCTCGATACCAGTTTGTTCACCATCATCAGAGGATTGAAAACCCTCTATCATCATTCATTTATTCATCTTATGCATCATTTAATTTTAAAACTAGGTTTTATGTGTTCTTCGTGTTTTCTGGAAAATTATATAGTTATAGTCAATATAAATAAATGGTAGTTACATATTTGAAATCGTGAGAGAATTTAGAGCAAGTTTTCTCTTTACATCTTTGCAAATGGTTGAGAATTGAGAGAGTTCAGAAATTCAAAAATGAGAAAGCTTGAGGTTGAAGATGACAATGGTGGTGGCGCGCAAAAATTCAAATCCAGGGTCTGAGTTTATTTTATTTTGAGTGGAAGTTGTTTTATAAACGACTACATCGTTATAGCCCAGTGGTAAAGAGAGTTTGTGTGTTACGCGTGCCCAAGGTCTGGGGTTCGAATCCCCCTCGCCTCAGACCTTTTGATTTTATTTCTTTTTTTTGTTCTATGCACTTGAGCAACATATGTATTTCAATAAAGTCACTCCTTTGAAACCAAGCGCTCGTTGGCCCAGTGGTGTTGTTTTGAGGGATTGACTGCAAGGGCGTGGGTTCAAACCATGGTAAGGTCAAAAAATTATTTTTTATCACTTTTCCCCTTCATTTTCTTCACAACTTCACACAATTAATTCACTTACCAAATTAATTCATTTTAATTTCATTTTTTATACACTTATCATGTAACATGTCTATTTTATTAATAAACCAAAAAATCACAAAAATATTATTTATCTATATGTATATTTTTTAGGTTTAAAATAACATATTTTTTTAAGTATTCAAAAATACTTTAAATATAGTTTCTCTTGATTTTCAAAACCTAATCTCTTGTAAATATTTTTTGTGATAAAACCCTAATCATGTAGGTCTTAATTAGGTGTAGACTTTGTCTAAACTCTAATTAAGTTGACTTTTGTCAATCTTCAAAACTATTTTCAAACCTAAATTAAACGGACGATCCAGGTTTTCAGACAACAAAAATCTTGTATCATTTCTAATTTTTTTTCAACTGTTTTCATAACAGTCAACTAGTACTATAAAGTACTGGGCCTCTATTAGAGTGTAAGTCCCAACACTTTTTTTTCTTTTCTTAGTTTGTTTTCAAAAAATGTATTTTCAAAATCTCCTTTCTGTTTTAAAAACATTCTTATGGTATTTGAAGGGCATTATTCCCGGTGAAACTCTTCAGATACCTATGTGACCTTTGTCCATCTTCACTTCTTCTGTTTTCAAAAACCCTTAACTGTTTATCATAAATATTCAACTGTTATCAATAAAATTGCTGGTAAGGCTTTGTACATACATCCTCAAAGGCCTCCACTCCATCCAGGTTAGGCTTTATAGCTTTCAATTTAAAGTCTTTATTTAAATTACTGTCAAATACAAAGTGTTTATATATTAGAACTGCGTCAGAGTGTAAACCCTAGGACAGTTAAACTATATATATATATATATATATATATATATATATATATATATATATATATATATATTATAGGAATATGGCCTAGGATTGAGAATGTATTCCCGGTGAAGGCTCTTTCCTAATTAGAGATCTTTAATTCGAACCCTCAAGATGAATTATTCCCGATGAAACATCTTGAAAAAGCCTTAGAACCAAAATAGGATACATCCACCTAAGTGTGAATACAAGATTACACTCAAAGAGGTTTTTGATTTATGGCAAACTCAAATGAGCATTCAAACAACAAGGAGGAATCAGAAAAGCAAAGCATTTGATCACTCATGAAAGCACAAGGTGATCCACTATGCATATGATCACTCATGAAAGCACAAGGTGATCCACTATGCATATAAGTCGACTCAACACAAGCTGGACATGAAAAATGCAGAAAATCAGCAGTTAGGTCGACCTACTGTCAATCTAGGTCGACCTAAAATGAAGGAAAATCCATATACCTCTGCTAGGTCGACTCACAGACCATTTAGGTCGACTCAAAATGAAGAAATCTTCACATCAGTCTGCTAGGTCGACCTACATGGCAACTAGGTCGACCTAATCTGTGAAAATGTCCCCAGAATGCATCAGAAGAGGATTCTGGTCGACCTACTCCTTCAACAGGTCGACCTAACTGGGAGAAAAATTCTGCAAGCTCTGTTAGGTCGACCTAAGCACTACAAGTGGTCGACCTAACTGATCAAGAAAGTTCAAAAAATCAGTTTTTCTTGGTTCTAACTGTTATGCAATCATATATATTGTGCAAGGGTAATTATTCAAGTAACACCAACGACTGAAAGATACATAAACGCTTCTCATCTTCGTTCTTCATCATCTCCAACACAATTACACATAATCATTCTTGCGTTGCGGGTTAGTGATGAGTTCGATAACGTCCATGGAACGGAATTGAAGATTCCTAGTGGGTGAAGGTTTGTGGGGTTTGTTGGTGAATAAAATCTGCGGGTTTTGTCCTCCACGACGGGTGGTTCTTGGGGGTTTTTATCAAGAGGCGTTCATTGAGGATTCGGCTGAGTGTAACGATTGAGGAACGGGGAGTTCAAGGAATCAAGACACTGCAGAAGGGAATCAAAGTGAAGCTCTTGGATAACCTTGATCTGGTTCAAGATTAAGGGGGAAGAAGATTCAAAGGATCGACATAAATTGGTTTATCGTTTATCGCTTTGTTATCTTCTTTGTATATACTACTTTCAACATTAATGAAAGATTACCCAATTTCAATTTGGAATTGGGGGCAGACGTAGTCGTAGCGAGGACGATCGACGAACTGCCTAAACAAATATCGTGTTCTTGTCGCTTTTACTTTCTCTCTTACTTTTTGTTCATAATTGGTTATAAGTGCAAAATTGATTAACGATTCAAGTGTTAAAATTGTGAATTAAAGTTCTGCACAAACATCACAATTCACCACAACTTGAATCACTATCAATTTGAACCTATCACCAAGTGTTTGTGTTTTTGCTTAATCCAATCTTACTGCATTGCAAATCAAAGTTGTCAATCTAGAAGTTAATTGGATTTCAGTTGTTAAACGTATTGGTTAGCTATCATATTACTTCACCATTAATTCCACTTACTCTTTGGTTTTGAAACACATACGACCTTTGCAATAGCGGTCCAGAATAGACGCAAGTCGATTCAGAACCGCTTTCGCTCGAGTCTGTAGAAAAATCTGTAAAAACTTAGTGAGATCTATTCACCCCCCCTCTAGATCTATAGGCCAGCGTCTAACAAGTGGTATCAGAGCCTGGTTTATTCCGTGCTACGTGAAACACTTATTGGAAAGATGGCTTCTGGACCTAAAGGGGCTCATAATAGAGCTCCAGTTTTCAACGGAGAAAACTACGGCTATTGGAAGGATTGTATGTGTGTCCATATCAATGCAATTGATAGGAACATCTGGACAGCTATTGTCAATGGTCCATTTCAGATCACTATGACAAATGCAGCTGGTGCAGTTGTTCCAAAACCAGAAGATACTTGGAATGCTGAAGATGAAAAGAAATATGCATACGATTGGAAAGCGAGAAACATTCTAATCTCAGCTCTAGGAGTTGATGAATACTATCGCGTTTCCCATTGTAGATCAGCTAAAGCTATGTGGGACACATTGCAAGTTGCCCACGAGGGAACGGATGATGTCAAACTAGCTAGGATCAATACGTTAACTCAAGAGTTCGAACTTTTCCACATGGAAGATGGTGAAACCATCGAAAGCATGCAGAAAAGATTCGTTCACCTGAAAAATCGATTAAATTCTCTTGATAGACCTGTTTCCAATGCAGTTGCTACTAACAAAATCTTAAGGTGTTTGAACAGGGAATGGCAGCCCAAAGTTACAGCAATTAAGGAAGCAAATGATCTCAACACTTTAGACATTACCACTCTCTTTGGTAAACTAGAGGAACATGAACAGCATCTTAAATGCCTTGACATGCATGAGAAGAGGACAAAGAAAGAAAAGAACATGGAGAAAGAGGTAGAGAAGAAGTCAATAGCTCTAAAAGCTTCGAGCTCCAAGACCTCAAAACGAGAGCCAAAGGATAGTGACACAAGTGATGACGAAGACTCCGATGATGAGGAAATGGGACTGTTTGTGCGAAGATACAACAAATATCTAAAGAAAAATGGAGCAAAACATTCCGACAAAGGATTGATCAACTATAGAAAGCAATCAAACATGTTCAAACAAGATGACGACAACAAAGGAAAGATCAAAGGTCTTTGCTTCAATTGTGGGAAAGCCGGTCACTACAAACCGGATTGTCCATACCTTAAGAAAGAAAAGGAGAAGAACCAAAGCAAAGGTCATAACAAATCTAAAAGAGCTTACATAGCATGGGAAAGTGATTCATCTAGTGAAAGCTCGTCAAGCGATGAAGAAGAATCAGCAAACCTATGTTTCATGGCTCATCAAAACAAGAAGAAGAAAGCTGTAAGTCATCTTAAACCTGAACTCGTAGATAAGGTATCTCATTCTCAACTAAAACTTGCTTTTGAAGAATTACATAGAGATGCACTTAAAGCTTTCAAACTTTTGGCCTCAAATAAGAAAATATTTTCATATCTTGAATCAAAAGTTGAGAAAACCGAAAGGGATATGGAAGCTTTAAAACAATCTATGCTAGACATTCAAAAGGACAAAGTTGAATTAGATCCTACATCATGGTTTGGTTGTGAGACATGTCACATTTGGCAAAAAGAAGTGAGAGATCTAAAAGCCAAGTTAGACAAGGCTCTACAACCAAAAGTGACTTTTGCAGTTGATCCAAACAAGTTCAAAAGATCGTATACTCCTTTATATAGTAAATACACTTTTGTACCAAAAGTATCAACTAGCAAAACTCCATATTCTCATCATATTACCTGTCATTATTGTTGCAAAAAGGGACATACCATTGAAAAATGCAAATTTAGGAGAATTTTAGTTCCTAAAGGAGTATTTCAATGGTTGCCTAAGTGCAACAAATTGTGTACTCACCATCCAGGACCCAATGAAGATTGGGGACCTTCTACTCTAATTTAATCTCGCAGGAAAAGTGTCTTGACATCGCCGAACGGTGGTAGTTCCTTGACAGCTGGTGCTCAAGACACATATAGGTAGACATACCAATTTTGATATGTCATCTATGAAGATAGTTTGAAGAATCGATACTAGACAAGTTTTTCGCAAAAATCAACCTGTGAAACATTCCATCAAATCAATTCATTATCAAATCTAGGAGTATGGCACACTGACAAGAAGACTCCACACAATGATGACAAAACACCTACATATTGAGAAAGCGGTAACATGTTTATTGTTCACTTCCAAAAATTTTATTGATGCTATGATATGCTATCAATTAACATGCTTATAGTGACATCATGTGCTCTTATCTACTCTTCTCAAATACTTATGTATATTTGTTCATCATTTCATTCATAACATACAATGGTTGTGCATTCAAGCAAATGACAAAACAAAAATACATCATATAGAAACATTTCTAAGGCATTTTCATCATTGAAAGAAACTTAGGTTGACCTACCCTGTATTTGAGTCGACCTACATAAGAAGCTTCTTTAGAAAAATCAAAAAGGTCCAGTTGCGTCGACCTACTCACAATTTAGGTCGACCTAATTTGGTCATTTGTTTTGTTACTTCTGTTAGGTCGACCCAGCTTCACTTTAGGTCGACCTACTGCGTAAATTTTTCCATATTTGGGCCTGTTAGGTCGACCCGACCCAATATCATGCATTCAAAACATTCCATTCTTGCATTCCCTCTCATTCTCATCTCTTTTGGTACGGCTAACCCTAATTCCTCAAACTCAAAATTGTCAAAAATCATTCCTCTCTCTCTCAAAGCATCTCCAACCATGCCTCCAAAATCAAGAAAAGGAAAGGAAATTGCTTCCAGTTCATCATCTCAACCGGTAAGTGCTCTTGTTCATCCTGATTGTAGAGAAAACTTTGAGAAGTGGCAGATGAAAAGGAAAATTGTTAAGCAATATACTTATGATCCAAATATTGTCGAAAACATGCATATCCCTGATGTCGCTGCGTTAATTGAACATCAAAATGTTCATCCCTTATTGCAATGTGATACCCCGTACTGTGAAAATACCGTTAGGGCTTTCTATGCAGGATTTTCAAAAGGAGACGGTTGTAATTTCCGTTTCAAAATGGGATCTAGATCGCATGTTGTCGACAAACGGGTCTGGATTAGTATCTTTGGTCTGACAATCGTTGGTGATGAACTCCGTATGGTAGACGGGGATGTACCGGGAAACTATGACCATGAGGCCTACATGAAGTCAATCCTCAAAGATCCTTCCGTATTTGACAGATCAAATGAAACAATAACAGCTGGTCATTTGAAGCGAGATCCTAGGCTTTTGAACTGGGTAATCTCAAGAATCATTCGACCAAGGGCAGGAGGATATTCGAGAATTGAGAGAAATGAAGTGGTGCTCATGTATCTGCTGCAAAATAGAACGCGTTTACACTGGCCTCACTTCCTAGCTGCTAAGTTTCATGAGGTCAAACAGAAAACTACAGCCCTGTGTTATGGTTCAATCATTCAAACAATTGTCAATCACTTTGGTATGCGACTTGATCACTTACACTACACTCGCGTACATCAATCCCAGGAATTCTCACAAACCACCTTGACTCTTATGGGATATCATTGGAATCCTGTGAGGAAAACATATTATCTCATTCAAAAAGGAACAGGGAAAGTTATCTACAACTATGATGATCCTACGGAGTTTGGAAACAATGTAGGAAATGAGGAAGAAGGAAACGATCAAGAAATAGCAAATGAGGAGGATCAAACCATGGAAGACATAGCTCATGACACAGATCCAAATTGGCAATATGTTCCGTCTCAACAGGAAGAAGTTCCTTGGGGATACACTGCTCCACCTCCTCCTGATCAATCTAACATAATATCTATGCTTGAAGCTATGCAACTTCAACAACAGCAGAACTTTGAAACTCAACAGCTTCAATTTCAAACAATGCAGCAGCTTCAACAAGATAGATATGAGGAACAACAACGGCAATACCAATCTCTGTATGGCTTGGTTCAGGAACAAAGGAACGATTTTGAGACGTTTGCATCCAACTCCATATTGAGGCAGAATCAGTTTGAGGAAACGGCATTGCATCGTCATGCTAACATCAGCCAAAGCTTCAACACTCTTAACATGTCTGTGCTGGATTTGTTGGAACAGGTTGAAGAAGATCGACCTCATACATTTCAAAGAGGAAGAGGAAGAAGGGGCAGGCGTTAGGACATATCATTTATCATATCATCATTTCATTGCATTTCATGCCATTAAGTCTTTTTTGTTTGTTTTGTTGTTAAAAACATTATATGATGTAGCACTCTATGTTCTCTTTTTTATAATTCTCTTGAACTACTATGTATGTTGTTAGCTTGCTTTAAAACATGATTAGCTCTTATGATTTCACCATTTACATGTTATCTATCTCTATGACTACCGGTGTTCTTTATTTTTCTTGTTTCTCTCCTACTCTGCTCTCTTTGTTTCTCTTTTTGATGTTGTCAAAGGGGGAGATAGATACAATAGATGCTGAGTGTACGGGGGAGCCTTGGTGAGAGATTGCCCTGTTGAGAGATAGATGCTGGATGTACGGGGGAGCTCTGTTGAGTCCTTGTCAGCTTTTGACTATTGGTTTGCCATCATCAAAAAGGGGGAGTATGTGAATACAAGATTACACTCAAAGAGGTTTTTGATTTATGGCAAACTCAAATGAGCATTCAAATAACAAGGAGGAATCAGAAAAGCAAAGCATTTGATCACTCATGAAAGCACAAGGTGATCCACTATGCATATAAGTCGACTCAACACAAGCTGGACATGAAAAAATGCAGAAAATCAGCAGTTAGGTCGACCTACTGTCAATCTAGGTCGACCTAAAATGAAGGAAAATCCATATACCTCTGCTAGGTCGACTCACAGACCATTTAGGTCGACTCAAAATGAAGAAATCTTCATATCAGTCTGCTAGGTCGACCTACATGGCAACTAGGTCGACCTAATCTGTGAAAATGTCCCCAGAATGAATCAGAAGAGGATTCTGGTCGACCTACTCCTTCAACAGGTCGACCTAACTGGGAGAAAAATTCTGCAAGCTCTGTTAGGTCGACCTAAGCACTACAAGTGGTCGACCTAACTGATCAAGAAAGTTCAAAAATCAGTTTTTCTTGGTTCTAACTGTTATGCAATCATATATATTGTGCAAGGGTAATTATTCAAAAAAAACACCAACGACTGAAAGATACACAAACGCTTCTCATCTTCGTTCTTCATCATCTCCAACACAATTACACATAATCATTCTTGCGTTGCGGGTTAGTGATGAGTTCGATAACGTCCATGGAACGGAATTGAAGATTCCTAGTAGGTGAAGGTTTGTGGGGTTTGTTGGTGAATAAAATCTGCGGGTTTTGTCCTCCACGACGGGTGGTTCTTGGGGGTTTTTATCAAGAGGCGTTCATTGAGGATTCGGCTGAGTGTAACGATTGAGGAACGGGGAGTTCAAGGAATCAAGACACTGCAGAAGGGAATCAAAGTGAAGCTCTTGGATAACCTTGATCTGGCTCAAGATTAAGGGGGAAGAAGATTCAAAGGATCGACATAATTGGTTTATCGTTTATCGCTTTGTTATCTTCTTTGTATATACTACTTTCAACATTAATGAAAGATTACCCAATTTCAATTTGGAATTGGGGGCAGACGTAGTCGTAGCGAGGACGATCGACGAACTGCCTAAACAAATATCGTGTTCTTGTCGCTTTTACTTTCTCTTTTACTTTCTGTTCATAATTGGTTATAAGTGCAAAATTGATCAACGATTCGAGTGTTAAAATTGTGAATTAAAGTTCTGCACAAACATCACAATTCACCACAACTTGAATCACTATCAATTTGAACGTATCACCAAGTGTTTGTGTTTTTGCTTAATCCAATCTTACTGCATTGAAAATCAAAATTGTCAATCTAGAAGTTAATTGGTTTTCAGTTGTAAAACGTACTGTTTAGCTATCATATTACTTCACCATCAATTCCACTTACTCTTTGGTTTTGAAACACATACGACCTTTGCAATAGCGGTCCAGAATAGACGCAAGTCGATTCAGAACCGCTTTCGCTCGAGTCAGTAGAAAAATCCTTAAAAACTTAGTGAGATCTATTCACCCCCCCCCCCTCTAGATCTTTAGGCCAGCGTCTAACAATATGAGCTTTCCAAAATGTCCAAGAGCATGAAAAAATATGGAGTGTAGCCATGGTTTTGAATTTTGACATTAGTGAACTTTTTCACTTGAATTTTCACCCTTTTTCACTAAGTTTCAAGACTACATGACCTATAATCCAAGCAATGATGCATAGAAGCAATGATTGAATGATATTTTCTGATTTGAAGATCAGAATGGAAGAGGATAGGAAGCATGGAAATTAACCATGGTTTAGTTACTTTTAACCATATGCATTAAATGCAAAAGATGCCATTTTATCTCTTAAGCCAAGTCATCATTCTTGATCAACTTGCAAAAGCTTTGTATTCAGAAACTTTGGCCTATAAATAGAGGTTCAAATCACTCTTCAATACACACCAAAACCTCACAATTATAGGTTTTCTCTCTTCTTTCTTAGAATGCAAGTTTCTTAAGTTTCAAAGAGGTGAAATTCTCAACCTCTAAACCTTTGAAGTTCTGACCAAAGTGAGGGTTCTAACATCTCATAAACATCAAATGTGATGTGTTTGATCCATCCACACACCCCAAAAACACCTAAATCTCAAAATCACTCTTCAACCACCATGTTTGCATAAAGAGAGCCTTATCATGCCAAAATTCACACCAGCCCATATCTGTCCAAGTTAATCATCCAAACACATTCCATATATCATATATGAGCTATACCAATCATCATCCATGACCTGAAACACCTCCATCATCAAAATCGATCCTCACTTCAAAGTAACTGCAGATCGGGTTCCATGGATATACTCAGGTGAATTCAATCCATTCCAAGCATTCAAACATGTTCCATAAGGTCCACTGAAGCTGTTCAGATCATCAAACAACAACTGGAACTTCTCTTTTGCAGAAATCAATTTCCAGATTGGCCGTTTTTGAAGGTAAGTAACATGAACTTCAAACTCTAACATACATGCATCATAAATGAAAAACTGGTTTACCATCTTGTTTCTGCACTATCACTGATCATTAACCCTCAATCAATTGCATCATATCATGATCATACACGATTTCACATTGAATTTCAGTTTTAGGGTTCTTCGTGTTCATCACAAAATTGACCCCCTTAGAGTGAAAATAAATGAATTCTGAGATCACCATCATGTTCCTTGTGAAAAACCGAGTGAGATAGACCCTTTGATCGATCCAAACAACACAGTTTTGAAGATTTTTGAATTTCAGTTATGGTGTGTTCTTGGCGCCAGATTTTCGTTCAAAGAATTCAAATATTTGTTTTAAAATATAATGAGTTGAAAGCGTATCATAAACAAGCTGCACACGCAGCTCAGCTGGTTAGTGTTTTGGTTGGTAAGCACTAGGGCGTGGGTTCAAACCCTTTGGGAGACAAAACCAATTTTTTATCACCTTTTTTCTTCATTTTTTAACAAACTTTATCTAATTATTTAACCAATCAAATTAACTCATTTTTTATTCATTTTTTACACACTTCTTATTTAATATACCTGTTTTGACAACATTAAAAAAAATCACAAAAAAAGATTTATTTAATATGTTTTAATTAGGTTTAAGATGACACGTTTTTAAGTATTTTTAAATACTTTAAATATTGTTTTTTTTCATTATTTGTTAACCTAATCACTTGTAAATATTTTTTGTGATCAAACCCTAATCACTTAGGTCTTAATTAAGTATTAAAACTTGTTTTAACTTAATTAAGTTGACTTTTGTCAAATTCAAATCGTTTTAAAACAAGCGATCGCGATTCTTTTTCAAACGATAAACCACTTCTTTTTGATTAAATTCTTTTGACTAATCAATTAATTTTCAAAACAGTGGGGCCTCTCGAATATTAGAGAGTATAAGACCCACTCCTTTTTCCTTTTATACAGTTTTTCTTTGTACAGAAAACTCTTTCAAAACAATACTTTTCAAACTGTTTTCAAAACAACAAACGACGCGTTTGCAAATAAAACAATCAACCATGTTTTATAAAATACCATGGGCCTCCATGTAGGTATAAGTCCCGAGCCCTTTTGTACATACCCATTCCAGTACATGAAATTAGGTATTTCATTGTACGCCTTTTGTACATATCTCAATCAATGCGTTTTAAAACTTTGAATAACAAACCAAAAATGAAGGTTTCTTTAAATCTTCCCAAAAATACCATGGGCCTCCATGTAGGTATAAGTCCCAAGCCCCTTTGTAAATACCTGTTTACATAGCTGTTGAATAAATTCAAGTGGACTTCTCCCCGAGTGCGAGTCCCGAGCCCCTGTGTATACAAATGGATCATGCTTACAGGTATATTTCCTTCATAAACTCCATTATATACACACACTTTGTCATATATGTATAACTGTTCATATTTGTTCATGTACTTGTTCATATTTGTTCGTACTTGTTCATACTTGTGATTGTGTTATATATACTTGTTCAACTTAGTACAACACTAGGTTCCCCATAGCCTCCTATTGGGCTTCGTGCAAAGAATCTCCCTAGTTTAGGTTAGGACATAGAGTATGGTTTCCCGGTGAAATCGCTCTAAGAGCTCAAACCAACTATACCATGCCTCCCCTTGGGCTTTGTACAAACGAGTGACCCTCCCATAGCCTCCTCTTGGGCTTACAATGCAAGGACCCTGGATTGTCCCTCCCATAGCCTCCTCTTGGGCTTACAATGCAAGGACCCTCGGATAGCCTCCTCTTGGGCTTCGTACAAGGACCCACGGGCTTCTTATAAGCATCCCCAATATCCAAATTAAATACCCTAGGAGATTAGACATTTATCATCTCTATGCTAGGAGTATCTCTTCTATATCATCACAAACAATCAATCAATCAAAATCAAACTTTTTTGCCACAAGGCTGGCTAATCAATCAAACTTCTTTTTGCCACAAGGCTGGCTAATCAATCAAACCGTTTTGCCACCGTACTGGCTGATTAATCAAAGTTTTTGTCACAAGGCTGACTTCACTGAAACTTTTGCCACGAGGCTGGCTGATTAATCAAAACTTTTTTGTCACAAGGCTGACTTCATTGAAAGTTTTTGCCACAAGGCTGGTTAAACAAACAAAAATCAAACAGATGTATGTGATGATATAGATTAGATACATCTAGCATTTAGACGACATTTGTCTATTTTCCTTTGCTTCCACTAGCATAAGTGGGAACTACGATTGCTCTGACTTTCTCAACATCCCTTTGAGAATACGTAGGCACAAGGTCGATCCTTGGCGAGCAAAACAAAACAAAAAAAAAACCATTCAAACCTTAGCACCCGTAGACCCCGAGCTACAGATGCTCTGATTCCCTTTAAGGGATATGTATGCAGAGGATCGCGATGATCTTTGCGAGCATAATCAAACAAACACCTTAGGTCCCACCTATTTCACAACAGAACCTTCACCATAGCATAGAATAAAAAACAATAAAGAACCCTGTAGAGTACTACAGATACGTTGGGTGCTAATACCTTCCCTTCGTATAACCAACCCTCTTACCCAAGATCTCCCCCCACTTTTAGGTTATTGCAGCTTTTTTCCTTTTCCTCTTTTGGAAATAATAAAAAGTCTGGTCGGTACAAAAGAAAAATCATTTTTTGAGCACTCGAGCCCAAAGAAGGCATCAGGTGTCTCATCCCACAAAAAAGAGGAACAAAACGATTTTTCGCCCGCGACAACTACATCTAATGAATTAACTGAAAAACGTGAAGAACCCTAAAACTAAAAAATCAAATTAAATGACTATACTGAAATATAAATAGATGTTGATATAGGGTTTTTAATCCTCTGATGATGCTGAATGAAATGGTATCAACTTTTATCACAAAGAGTGCTTAAATTAAAGAGGTGGAGTTCAAAAACATACCTCTGAAATTGAAGGTCGTGTGAATGATGGAGAGCTTATGGCCTTGAGTGAATGATTGCAAAATATTCCTGGGACCTTGTTGATGCAATTTGGGCACTTGGATTGCTTTGAAAACCTCTAAAATGATCTACCCGACCCCTCTTGCTTGAGCATCTATTGGATAGTTGTCATGCGGAGAACCACACTCAGACGAGTTTTTCTTGAGAATATTTCTGGCTCATCAGTTTAGTCGTGAAAGCCGGTAATATCCGAAAGAAAAATGTAGACTCTGACGTATCAGTAGAACATGTTGTACAGGTGATTAACTAGATCTATCCCTATTTGGTTCTCTGACCTCATGCTCGTGACGCTGGACCTTTGAACCTGTGTGTACTATGTTTGAATTACCATGTTTGTGTATCATGTTTGCGTTACCATGTCTGTTTTACCATGTTTGAATATGTGGCATTCATGCATCCACGCATTCATACATTCAAAAAAACCCATTTTTTTTTTCCATAAAAACATGATTTTTCCAAAGATTTAGAGAAATTTTCTTTGCAAACATTTTAGGATTTAGTCATGGAAGAAGTAAAAAGGCATACCAAGAAATACGGTTTCAAAGCGCCTGATGTGGGAAAACTGATAGAGTTAGCATCTTCTGTACAAAATCCTTCCAATTTTAGGAAAAGTTATGGAAAACTTTTGCCTATCTTGAACACTCATGTTGATGAAGGACTTCTCAAAACTTTGGTTCAGTTCTATGATCCCGTTTACCGTTGTTTCACCTTTCCAGACTACCAGTTGGTACCGACCTTGGAAGAATATGCCAATCTTTTGGGTATTCCTGTGTCTGACAAAATACCTTTCAATGGTTTGGAAGCCATTCCTAAGTCACATGTCATTGCAACAAGTATCCACTTGAAGAAATCTGAAGTAGAGAGTAATTGGACTACCAAAGGAAACCTTCCGGGTTTAACTTCACACTTCCTGGTAAAGAAAGCCTTTGATTTCATTGAAACTGGTAGCATGATAGCTTTTGAAGCTGTATTAGCCTTGCTCATCTATGGGTTGGTTCTGTTTCCCAATGTCAACAACTTTGTTGATATCAATGCCATAAAGATCTTTCTGATTGGAAATCCTGTTCCGACTTTGCTTGGTGACATGTATTTCTCTGTTCATCATAGGAATCGCCAAGGCGGTGGAATCATTGTATGTTGTGCACCTCTATTGTTCAAATGGATTGTTTCACACTTACCTGAGTCTCCTATTTTCACAGAAAACCGAGAAGGTTTGCGTTGGCCTCGAAGACTTATGTCTCTTACTAATAATGATATCCGTTGGTATACCTTGGCTCGCTGTAGTACAGAAACCATTGATAGTTGCGGAGAATTCGCCAACGTACCTCTCATTGGTACACAAGGAGGAATTAACTACAATCCGATCTTAGCCCGACGACAACTCGGATATGCAAATTCAGTTAAACCTGTTGGTCTCGCAGTAGAAAGCTACTTCTATCAAGAAAGGGAAGATCCTCAAAGGTTGAAGACAAGAATGATGAGAGCTTGGTACGATGTCCGATGGAAAGAAAAAGGTGAGGAAAGGAATTGCATTGCTACGGACGCCTACACCTGCTGGGTAAAGAAAAGAGCAAAGGAGTTTCAAATGCCTTATGATCATGAAAAACCCATGTCTCTTGTGGTATCTCAACTACCCAATATTCCCATTCCCACTATGAAGGAATACCAAGACACTTTAGCCAAGATGAGGTTAGAGAAAAATGCTTGGGAGCACAAGTTTCGTAGGACCGATATGGAAAACAGAAGGTTGAAGAAACAAGTGAAAGATCACGAAGAAACTCTCTACTGTCAAGATGGATGGCTCATGAGTAAAGATGAGAAGATTCGTCAGAAAGACGCTGCAATCAAGAGGTACATCAAAGAAAGCAAGGAAAAACCTGAAGGTTCAACAAGCAACGCTCCAACTCCTGACGATTGGAAGAATATTGTTGACAAGCTAAAGACCGAAAAGGCCGAATTGAAAGCTTACTATGGGAAAGAAATCATGAAACTCAAGCTGCACAATGCATTTGGTTCTTCGTCTGATGAAGATGTTTAGGATTTGTTTAGCTTTTTTTTTATCATTTGCTTTTGTAAGGAGCTACGCTCCAATGTTGTAACATTTCCCATTATTGCAATAATAAAAAAAAATGAATGAATAAAAGATTTGTTTGTGTTCAAATGTTTGCAAGGAAATAATCTTTAAAATATTTGGAAAAATCATAAATTTCTTTTTGCATACATCATTCTGCATATCGAGTCTGTTGTATAGAGTCTCATCTTTTGGATCTTTCTCCATTAGATCGTCAAGTTGTCGCGTCTCAAAGTTTCTCGACCGCGCTCGCAATCAGATCACAGATACAATACTCGTTCAAGCAGAAGAAGAGTAATGGAACACTCTGAACAAGAGAATGTTGAGCTCCGTGGTACAGTGACCACCCTTCAGGAAAAGTTGGAAAGTCTCACTACTCTGGTTGACTCCTTAATGGCCGCACAGAATCAGCCGCCGCCACCCAACAGCCAAGCGACGGTAACATCTGAAGTCACTACTCCAGTTTCTACAGTTGCGTTCGGTATTCCATCTTTCTCCATGCCAGAAGGTTGGGGCACGCCTTTCAGCTTTGGTACAGGTTTCCGCCATAATGTTTCTGGGGTTCAAACATCCACAACTGAAGCGCCTGCTGCACAAAGTTCACAGTTCACTCCAAATCAGGGGGTAACTTTTTCTCAAGTCACTATGGCACTTTCTCAACCCACTATGGCGGTTCCGACTCCTATGGTTCACACTGTTCCTTACGGAGACAACGAGATTTATCATGATCAAGGTGATAGCACAAATCAGCGTAATCTTGTGGGAGATCTCCAAGAGCAGTTCAACAAGATGCAGTTGGAAGTTAAAGCTATCCGTGGAAAAGATTTGTTTGGAAAGAATGCCCAGGAACTATGTTTGGTTCCCAGTGTACAGATACCTGCTAAATTCAAGGTCCCAGACTTTGAGAAGTACAAAGGTAGTTCTTGTCCACAAAGCCATCTTGTGATGTATGCCAGAAAGATGTCTACTTATGCAGATAATCATCAGTTGCTTATCCATTACTTTCAAGACAGTTTGACGGGTGCCGCACTGAAGTGGTACACAGGCTTGGATAGCACTAATATTCGAACATTCAATGACCTGGGTGAGGCCTTTGTCCGACAATACAAGTATAACTCGGATATGGCTCCAGACAGAGATCAGCTTCGATCCATGGCTCAGAAAGACCATGAAGTTTTCAAAGAGTATGCCCAATGATGGAGAGAAACTGCTGCTCAGATTAATCCACCATTAAAAGAGAAAGAGATGACAAAGATCTTCTTGAATACTCTCAGTCCGTTTTATTATGAACGCATGATTGCTAGTGCTCCAAGTGATTTCACCGAAATGGTAAACATGGGGATGCGTCTAGAAGAAGGAGTCCGAACCGGACGTCTGACTAAAGAAGGTGGATCTCCAAGCGGAACCAAAAAGTTCGGAAGTGGTTTCCAAAAGAAGAAAGAACAAAGTGTTGACATGGTATCCCAAGGGAGGCCGAGAGGAAATGTCAATCGTCAGCGACAGGTTGCTTCTGTCACACCAGTCGTTAACACAACACCAAATCCGGGATTCACTCCTCAGTTTCAACAACAACAGCCTCGACAACAGGCTCAGCAGTTAAACAATAATCAGAATCGAGTACAAAGAGCTCCACAGTTTGATCCAATTCCAATGACATACACGGAATTGTACCCTGCTTTGATTGAAAGAGGTCTTGTTCAAACTAAAGCGCCACCACCCGTACCTGAGAAACTCCCATGGTGGTACAAAGCTGAGGTCTCATGCCCTTATCATCAAGGAGCACCTGGCCATGATCTTGAGCATTGCATAGCTTTGAAATATGAAGTCCAGAGGTTGGTTAGGTCTAATCTCCTCTCTTTCAGAAATTTGAATCCTAATGTGCAAGCAAATCCGCTGCCCAATCATGGAGGGCATGTTGTAAATATGGTATATGGATGTCCTGGCCAATACCGAGTCTATAATATCAACTTCTCAAGAGCAGATTTGGTACAAATGCACGCCACTCTTTGTCGGGGGCAGAATTTTCGCCAGCATCAATACGGTTCCTGTAGAATATGTTGTGTGGATCCTCACGGGTGTTCGATTGTGAGAAGAGATCTCCAAGTTTTGCTAGATAATGGTACTATTGAGATCTACAGAAATAGGGATGAAAATGAAGTTAACATGATAGGATGTTATCCGCATGAGCTTTTAGTCTCAGATATCAACTCGGAAATGCCTACAGTTAACGTCATCGTTCCTCATTTCAACATGCCTGAACGCGTGGAAGTTACTTACAACAAGCCGAAGGTTCCTGTTGCTCCTTTGATCATTTGTCTACCTGGATCTGTTCCTTATAACTCTGACAAGGCAGTTCCATACAATTACAATGCTACAATGATAAAGAATGGACAAGAAGTTCCTTTACCTACTCTCTCATCCGTTGTAAACATTGCTGATGTAAGTCGTGTAACAAGAAGTGGACGTGTGTATACTCCACTACCTCCAAAGCAGCCTGTTACTCCTTCAACTGGGCAAAATCCTGTTGGTACACCAGTAGGGAATCCTGTGGAAACTCCTGTCAGTAATACAAACACTGATGTTGGTCAATCCAGTGGAACCAATGTCAATCCTGATTTTGATGAAATCTTGAAGCTTATCAAAAGAAGTGAATATAAGATTGTGGATCAGCTTATGCAGACTCCTTCAAAAATCTCAATACTTTCATTGCTTTTAAACTCAGAAGCCCACAGGGAAGCCCTGATGAGGGTCTTGGATCAAGCTTTTGTAGATCATGATGTGACTGTTGACCACTTTGATGGGATAATAGCCAACATAACAGCTTGTAACAATTTAAGCTTCTGTGATGAAGAACTCCCCGAGGAGGGTAAAAATCACAATCTTGCTTTGCACATTTCTATGAATTGTCAGTCAGACTCTTTGTCCAATGTGTTGGTAGACACCGGATCTTCCTTGAATGTGATGCCAAAAACGACTCTTGCTCGCTTGTCTTACCAAGGAATGCCTATGAAATTCAGTGGTGTGGTAGTCAAAGCATTTGATGGATCGCGAAAATCTGTTATCGGCGAAGTCAACCTTCCCATGACAATTGGCCCACATACATTTCAAATCACCTTCCAGGTCATGGACATTCAAGCTGCTTATAGCTGTCTGTTAGGACGACCATGGATCCATGAAGCAGGGGCAGTAACTTCTACGCTCCACCAAAAGTTAAAATTTATAACAAATGGAAAATTGGTAACAATAAGTGGAGAACAAGCCTTGATGGTGAGCCATTTATCCAATTTCTCTTTCATCAGTGCTGATGATGTGGAAGGAACTCAGTTCCAAGGTCTCTCTTTAGAAGACGAATCTTCCAAGAAGAAAGCATCAATCTCTTCTTACAAAGAGGCAGTAAAAGTAGTGAAAGATGGAACTACCACTGGCTGGGGGCAAGTTGTGATCCCTACAAAGAATGAAACTAGAGCAGGGCTAGGATGTTCACCAACATTCTCAAACTGCACCAAGAAGGATGAAACCCTTCGTCCGATCAAGGAAACATTCATTAGTGGAGGATTCCTTAACCCAATTCCTCAAGAAGTTAATGTCCTTATCGAAGAATGCATCGAAGAAGGTCTCTCCGATGATGAAGAAGAATGGAAATGTTATCTCAATGACTCGGGATACATATCTCAGGAAGAACCATATCCTCCTTCAGAGAAATCCAAAGGCAATGAAACTGAGCCTGTTCCTGCAGAAATCTGGGACACCTTGGGACAACCAAGTGGAAAATTTGATTATATGGTGAAATATACTGCGCCTGAAAGTTCAAAGATTTCCATGGAAGATATCCAACCAACTGGATGGGGAGATTCCTTTGAATATAATAGTCAACCAGAAGAGGCTTACCAATACTGTCAATTTTCTCAGCAGCCTGAAATTACTGAAGATTTCGGCTTCAATGCATCTACCAAGATTTATAATCCTGAAGATGGTTACCATCACATAAATGCCATTTTTGAAGATGAAGGGGAAGATGGTCCCGCAGTTGACTCAGAAAGTGTCGCTGACAATGAGTCTCTTCATCCTGAAGACTGGGAAATACATCCTGAAAATTCTGAAGATTGTGACTCGTCTTATGCTCTTCAAGAAGTAGAAGGAGACCGTTTCAACTCTACAAAGAACAAGGTTGACAAACCAGGACCTTCAAATCCTGCTCGACCAGCGGTCGATGTCAATACTGAAGACAATTCTGGGGAGATTTTTCCTGAATACATAATACACAGAGGAGTTCGTTGCTACTGGAAAGCTGTCGACGTTCCGAATGTTGTTCGCCGCTCAAAGTAATCACTTCGCTGTTATTTTGACCTCCTGTCTTGCCCAAAGCAGAGAGATGTTTTATAGGGCTTTGCTTTTAAATGTTCCGCCCAAATAACTTTGTGTATATGGCTTTGTTTTAAAAGTTTCCCTCTTTGTCCTGCCCAAAACAAATGAGTTTGTGTTTAGGGCTTTGTTTCAAAAATGAATCATAAATAAAGTGTCATTTTGAATTCCCTACATTATATGTTTTATTTTTGCTTTTTCTGGAAATGGTAATCCTAAAAAACCAAAATAAAAAAAAAAATTTTCAAAAAAAATCTGCATACACTCTTGCATTCATAAATTTTCTGAAATAAATATAAATCACATGTGCAGATTTACTATTGATAAACCCATTGAATGCAATAACCCTATGCCCTCTCCCAACTTTGAGTTTCCTGTGTTCGAAGCCGAAGAAGAGGAAGAAGAGGAGATCCCGGACGAGATCTCTCGATTACTTAAGCACGAGGAAAGAGCCATTCTGCCTCACAAAGAGCCTTTAGAAAAGATCAACTTGGGTTCTGAAGAAGACAAAAAAGAAGTGACCATTGGATCGCTGCTTGATACTGATATCAAGAGTAAGTTGACAGACCTTCTCAAAGAATATGTTGACGTGTTTGCCTGGTCCTACCAAGACATGCCTGGGTTGGATACCAATATTGTTCAGCATTTCTTGCCATTGAAGCCAGAATGTCCGCCGGTTAAGCAGAAATTGCGAAGGACTCACCCTGATATGGCTAACAAGATTAAAGTGGAAGTTCAAAAACAGCTCGACGCAGGTTTTCTTGTCACCTCCGAGTATCCTCAATGGTTAGCCAACATAGTGCCAGTTCCGAAGAAAGATGGCAAAGTCAGAATGTGTGTTGACTACCGTGACTTGAACAAGGCCAGTCCAAAAGATGACTTTCCATTACCACATATTGACATGCTGGTTGATAACACTGCTAAGTTCAACGTCTTTTCCTTCATGGACGGGTTCTCCGGTTATAATCAGATCAAGATGGCTCCTGAGGACATGGAGAAGACATCTTTCATTACCCCATGGGGTACCTTTTGCTACAAAGTGATGCCGTTTGGATTAAAGAATGCAGGCGCAACTTACCAAAGGGCAATGACTACTCTCTTTCATGACATGATGCATAAAGAAATTGAAGTTTATGTGGACGACATGATAGCCAAGTCCAGCACAGAAGAAGAACATGTTGAATACCTTTTGAAGTTGTTTCAACGACTAAGAAAATATCAGCTTCGCTTGAATCCTAACAAATGTACTTTTGGGGTTAGATCTGGAAAACTCTTGGGTTTCATTGTCAGCCAAAGAGGTATTGAAGTAGATCCCGACAAAGTCAGAGCTATTCAAGAGATGCCTGCACCAAAAACTGAAAAGCAAGTAAGAGGATTTCTTGGACGATTGAACTATATCTCCAGATTTATCTCTCAGATGACTGCTACTTGTGGGCCAATTTTCAAGCTTCTCCGCAAAGATCAAGGGGTTGTATGGACTGAAGATTGCCAGAAAGCGTTCGACAGTATCAAAGAGTACCTGTTAGAACCACCAATATTGATTCCTCCAGTTGAAGGAAGACCATTAATCATGTACCTTACTGTGCTGGAAGAATCCATGGGTTGTATGCTTGGACAGCAAGATGAAACCGGTAAGAAGGAGCATGCCATCTATTACTTGAGTAAGAAATTCACAGACTGTGAGTCTCGTTACTCCATGCTCGAAAAAACATGTTGTGCTTTGGCTTGGGCTTCAAAACGTCTCCGCCAGTACATGATCAACAATACTACCTGGTTAATCTCCAAAATGGATCCGATCAAGTATGTCTTTGAAAAGCCTGCCTTAACAGGAAGGATTGCCCGATGGCAAATGCTGTTATCCGAATATGACATTGAATACCGTGCTCAAAAAGCGGTCAAAGGAAGCATTCTCGCCGATCATTTGGCGCATCAACCAATCAATGAATATCAATCTCTCAAGTTTGACTTTCCTGACGAAGATGTCATGTACTTGAAAATGAAAGATTGTGACGAACCGTTACCTGAAGAATGTCCTGATCCTGGATCAAGATGGGGCCTAATTTTTGATGGAGCAGTAAACGCTTTTGGCAATGGAATTGGGGCAATCATCATCACTCCCAAGGGTACTCATATCCCGTTCTCTGCCAGATTACTATTTGATTGTACCAACAACATCGCAGAATATGAAGCTTGTATCATGGGTCTCGAAGAAGCCATTGACTTAAGGATCAAGATCCTAGACATATATGGAGATTCAGCCCTCGTGATCAACCAAATCAAAGACAAGTGGGAAACTTACCACCCTGGCTTGATTCCTTACAGAGATTATGCAAGACGTCTGTTGACTTTCTTCAACAAGGTTGAATTGCATCATATACCTCAAGATCAGAATCGAATGGCAGACGCCTTGGCTACTCTATCTTCCATGTTC
The DNA here is from genome assembly GCF_029867415.1 of Vicia villosa. Classification (NCBI taxonomy): domain Eukaryota; kingdom Viridiplantae; phylum Streptophyta; class Magnoliopsida; order Fabales; family Fabaceae; genus Vicia; species Vicia villosa. The sequence continues at coordinate 387,695 of NW_026705562.1, read as the reverse complement.
AAAGTCAATCACTGGAATGATATGCCTACAGTTAGAATTATGCGCCTTGAAAGGCCCGCCTATGTGTTTGCAACTGAAGCAGTCATCGATGATAAACCGTGGTTCCACGATATCAAACGCTTCCTTCAAACTCAAGAGTACCCGCTTGGGGCATCAAACAAAGATAAGAAAACTCTAAGGAGACTTTCTGGCAGTTTCTTCCTGAACGGAGATGTGCTATACAAAAGAAACTTCGACATGGTTTTGCTCAGATGCGTGGATAGACACGAAGCAGACATGTTAATGCATGAAGTGCATGAAGGGTCCTTTGGAACTCATTCAAATGGGCATGCAATGTCCAAGAAAATGTTAAGAGCAGGATACTATTGGTTGACAATGGAATCAGACTGTTATAAACACGTGAAGAGATGTCACAAGGGCCAGATCTACGCAGATAAGATCCATGTGCCACCGACTCTACTCAACGTTCTCTCATCTCCATGGCCTTTCTCCATGTGGGGTATCGACATGATCGGAATGATCGAGCCGAAAGCTTCAAACGGTCATCGTTTCATCTTAGTGGCAATTGATTACTTCACCAAATGGGTCGAAGCAGCATCTTATGCCAATGTTACAAGACAAGTGGTTGTGAGGTTTATCAAGAATAACATCATTTGCCGATATGGTATTCCCAGCAAGATCATTACTGACAATGGTTCAAACCTGAACAACAAGATGATGAAAGAATTATGTGAGGAATTCAAGATTGAGCATCATAACTCTTCTCCTTACAGGCCAAAAATGAACGGCGCCGTCGAAGCTGCCAACAAGAACATTAAGAAGATCATCCAGAAAATGGTCGTCACTTACAAAGACTGGCATGAAATGCTGCCATTTGCTTTACATGGGTACCGTACTTCAGTGCGTACTTCAACAGGGGCAACTCCCTTTTCTCTAGTATACGGCATGGAAGCTGTGCTCCCCGTAGAAGTTGAAATCCCATCAATGAGAGTCCTCATGGAGACTAAGTTATCAGAGGCTGAATGGTGTCAAAGCAGATACGATCAGTTGAACTTAATTGAAGAAAAACGTATGACTGCTCTATGCCATGGACAGTTATACCAAGCAAGGATGAAACAAGCTTTCAACAAAAAGGTTCGACCTCGTGAATTTCGTGAAGGCGACCTCGTGCTTAAAAAGATCTTGTCTTTTCAACCAGATTCTAGGGGCAAATGGTCTCCTAATTACGAAGGCCCGTATGTTGTCAAAAGAACATTTTCTGGCGGCGCCATGACACTTGCGACCATGGATTGTGATGAACTCCCATATCCTGTGAATGCTGATGCAGTCAAGAAATACTTTGTCTAAAAAAGAACAAAAGAACAGCTCGGTAAGTCGAAAACCCGCAAAGGGCGACTTAGGCAAAAATGAGCGTCTCGGTGGACTGAAAACCCGGAAGGGCGGTCCAGGCAAAAATTAGAGACAATAAATAGAAAAAAATGCATCCTGGTAGATTGAAAACCTGAAAGGGCAATCTAGGCAAAAATTAGGAATTTATGACAAAGTAACTGCATCAGTCCATACTTCGTCACCTGAGGAGTCTTTTTCATCAAAGGAACTTCGATCAAATCATCGCCAATCTGAAGCAACAAGCACAGTTGGAACTCAAAGTTGTTAAGGGAATAGTGGTTATTGCTTTCAATTTAGCCTTTTCCGCATAATTACCGTTTCCAACTTTTGTAAAAACTCCATGGAATCACGCCTTTAGCTGATTTCCATCCTATTAAATAAATTTGAGCCTTGTGCCCATTTGTTTGCAATCTTTAATTTCTTTCAGCTTACAAAATGACGCTTTAATTGTGTTGTTCACTTTTGAAAAAAAAAAGAAAAAATAGTTTTAAATGAATTTACTTCACTTTTCTTTTTCAAAATAAAAGCGAAATTTTCCTTTGAGTTGTGAACAACGGAAGGAACATCAGCAGTCGTCTCCACAGGATGAACAAAAGGATTCTCCCTGAAAAAATTGTTGAGACAACGGTATTCTTGTCCCAGAAAAGAATTCTTGAAGCAATTATCCCTCGAGATAAAAAAGCTCTTCTATCCCCAGTGAAGAAGCTCTTCTATCCCCAGTGACGAAGATTTTCCATCTCCAGTGAAGAGGTTCTTCCATCTCAATGAGAAAAGATGCTCATCTTCCCCAGAGAAATTTAAAACATGCAGCACATTCATCCCCCGTGTTATCTACACCGTGTTGAAGAACATTTGCTAAGTATCTGGATTGTATTGCGACGTCGATCCTTCTCCAGTATATACTTCTTTGTCTGTCAGTATTGTCAGTATGCATGCTACATTCATGACATTCATCATTCATACATATTTGCATCATTTATGCATTCTTGCATTTTTTAATATCTGCTTCATATTCACTTGCTCAGGATATATCTATCCCAAAAAAAAGAAAGAAGAAAGAAAAGAAAAAAAAAACAAAAAAATGGGCGTGTCATCTCTCCAGTAGGTTGTCACCCATATGCAGAAAAAAAAACATTTTATTTCTCCAGTTCCCCACTGAGATCATTCCTCGTGGAAGAAGGTTGCTTCAGTTTCTCCTCTCCAAAACAAAGGAGAAAATCCCCATTCGAGTTCATTCCTCATGGGTACAAAGTCTTATTTGACTATTTCTTTCCAATTCATTCATGGTTAGAACTTTGTCTTTACCAAAAATTCAAATTCCGATTCCACCAAAAAGAGTCGAGAAAAACAGACCATAAACAATAGCCTCATCATCTGAGCAGTTTATGTTTCTTTCAAAAGATTTTTTCCTCTCAAGGAAATCAATCGTGAAGACCATTTGACAATCAGGGCCTTATTACTGTTCACAAGGCTGAATATCCAGTAATTTCCCTAGCAAAGTCTCCAGGATCATTTTATCACTTGGCTGATAATTGATCATGTCTTCAAAACCACTATCACAAGGCTGGTAGTCGGTAACCTTTTGTTCTGGTTATATTATTCAACATGTCTATCACAAGGCTGATAGTCGGTAATATTAACCGAACCTTTGAAACTCTTTTACCTTGTCAAGTCTATCACCATGCTGATAGTCGGTAATACAGTTTCATACCTTTCACCTTCGCATTATTAAACAAGTCTATCCCCATGCTGATAGTCGATAATGTCGATAGGTAAGCTTTTCTTACAAAGCTATCATTCCCAGGCAAAGCATACACTTGCTTTCCCGAAAAAACGGATTCTCTTCCTAAAACGGATTGAGATATCCTTCCCAATCTCTTTTCCCCAGCGGAGTCAGTTCTTGATATTCCCTCGGTAAAGATATCCTTGCATCATTCGCAATTTTGGTATCTTAGGTCCAAAATTTGCGTCTTCTGATATTTAAGTCTCTTCTACCCTATCAAAACGAAGATTTTCAATCTTCATGTCTCAGGCTGAAGAAACTTAAATAGGGGCATCTGTCATACCCCAATTTTTGACCTAAGATACCACCTCATATCATTGCATATGCATCATCTGCATCTCTAACAAATTGCATAGCTTGTGTTTGCTACTTGTGACTTAGCAGGATTTAATCAGGAAATCACTCATCAGTGCAAATAACAGTCAATTAGGGTTTTGTTCTCCCTTCATCTCCTACACAAGGATTGATCAACAGAGAAATTTCAAATCATCAGATTAGGGTTTTGAACTATCAGGGACTAAAATCAGGGATCACATTTGGGAAACCCTAAAAACCCCCAGGAAGTCAATCAAAGGTTTCAATCATCCTCCAATAATCCCTATGACAACATCCAATGGAAATTGTGTCTCAATTCAAGATCCACAGTCATCAATTTCATCAGATCGACAATTAGGGTTTTTTTGACCTAATTCACTGAACAACTGCATTTTTATCAGAACATGGTGCCACAACTCAAACCATGGCTCAATATCCTCTAATGCCTCAATGTGATCCATTCATACCATTCATTTGGTGAGGATAGCCTGTTTCATTTGAAATCTCCAGAAACGCGATTCGTCTGAAAAAAGTCAACTGTACAAGATCACCATTGACTTTTGGGGAATTTTGGTCAACCATGACTTTTGAAGTTTTAGATCATCAATATATGATATATGAAGTCATTTGATCAAGAAAAATCAAGAAAATCAATCAAGAATCAAAAAGTCAAAGTTTGACTTTCCATACTTAGAAAATTTTCTAAGTGTTTTTCAATGGTTTTTTCCAAACTTTGGAAGGGAATTTCTCAAAATTTCACCTACAAACTGAAAAAAACTTCCAACATGAAAGTTGTAGATTTTGATCCAATAAACAACTTTGACACATATAAATTTTTTCCATAAGATCAACCATTTAAGAGATATGGTGCTTCAAAGTTGGTACTTTTTGAAAACTTCACTTAAAACTTCATTTTTCTCAAAGTTCATGGATCTTTTTCACCCATTTCCTTAAAGCTCTTGAAGAAACTTTCAACTAGGGTTTTGAAGTGTGTAATATGAGCTTTCCAAAATGTCCAAGAGCATGAAAAAATATGGAGTGTAGCCATGGTTTTGAATTTTGACATTAGTGAACTTTTTCACTTGAATTTTCACCATTTTTCACTAAGTTTCAAGACTACATGACCTATAATCCAAGCAATGATGCATAGAAGCAATGATTGAATGATATTTTCTGATTTGAAGATCAGAATGGAAGAGGATAGGAAGCTTGGAAATTAACCATGGTTTAGTTACTTTTAACCATATGCATTAAATGCAAAAGATGCCATTTTATCTCTTAAGCCAAGTCATCATTCTTGATCAACTTGCAAGAGCTTTGTATTCAGAAACTTTGGCCTATAAATAGAGGTTCAAATCACTCTTCAATACACACCAAAACCTCACAATTATAGGTTTTCTCTCTTCTTTCTTAGAATGCAAGTTTCTTAAGTTTCAAAGAGGTGAAATTCTCAACCTCTAAACCTTTGAAGTTCTGACCAAAGTGAGGGTTCTAACATCTCATAAACATCAAATGTGATGTGTTTGATCCATCCACACACCCCAAAAACACCTAAATCTCAGAATCACTCTTCAACCACCATGTTTGCATAAAGAGAGCCTTATCATGCCAAAATTCACACCAGCCCATATCTGTCCAAGTTAATCATCCAAACACATTCCATATATCATATATGAGCTATACCAATCATCATCCATGACCTGAAACACCTCCATCATCAAAATCGATCCTCACTTCAAAGTAACTGCAGATCGGGTTCCATGGATATACTCAGGTGAATTCAATCCATTCCAAGCATTCAAACATGTTCCATAAGGTCCACTGAAGCTGTTCAGATCATCAAACAACAACTGGAACTTCTCTTTTGCAGAAATCAATTTCCAGATTGGCCGTTTTTGAAGGTAAGTAACATGAACTTCAAACTCTAACATACATGCATCATAAATGAAAAACTGGTTTACCATCTTGTTTCTGCACTATCACTGATCATTAACCCTCAATCAATTGCATCATATCATGATCATACACGATTTCACATTGAATTTCAGTTTTAGGGTTCTTCGTGTTCATCACAAAATTGACCCCCTTAGAGTGAAAATAAATGAATTCTGAGATCACCATCATGTTCCTTGTGAAAAACCGAGTGAGATAGACCCTTTGATCGATCCAAACAACACAGTTTTGAAGATTTTTGAATTTCAGTTATGGTGTGTTCTTGGCGCCAGATTTTCGTTCAAAGAATTCAAATATTTGTTTTAAAATATAATGAGTTGAAAGCGTATCATAAACAAGCTGCACACGCAGCTCAGCTGGTTAGTGTTTTGGTTGGTAAGCACTAGGGCGTGGGTTCAAACCCTTTGGGAGACAAAACCAATTTTTTATCACCTTTTTTCTTCATTTTTTAACAAACTTTATCTAATTATTTAACCAATCAAATTAACTCATTTTTTATTCATTTTTTACACACTTCTTATTTAATATACCTGTTTTGACAACATTAAAAAAAATCACAAAAAAAGATTTATTTAATATGTTTTAATTAGGTTTAAGATGACATGTTTTTAAGTATTTTTAAATACTTTAAATATTGTTTTTTTTCATTATTTGTTAACCTAATCACTTGTAAATATTTTTTGTGATCAAACCCTAATCACTTAGGTCTTAATTAAGTATTAAAACTTGTTTTAACTTAATTAAGTTGACTTTTGTCAAATTCAAATCGTTTTAAAACAAGCGATCGCGATTCTTTTTCAAACGATAAACCACTTCTTTTTGATTAAATTCTTTTGACTAATCAATTAATTTTCAAAACAGTGGGGCCTCTCGAATATTAGAGAGTATAAGACCCACTCCTTTTTCCTTTTATACAGTTTTTCTTTGTACAGAAAACTCTTTCAAAACAATACTTTTCAAACTGTTTTCAAAACAACAAACGACGCGTTTGCAAATAAAACAATCAACCATGTTTTATAAAATACCATGGGCCTCCATGTAGGTATAAGTCCCGAGCCCTTTTGTACATACCCATTCCAGTACATGAAATTAGGTATTTCATTGTACGCCTTTTGTACATATCTCAATCAATGCGTTTTTAAACTTTGAATAACAAACCAAAAATGAAGGTTTCTTTAAATCTTCCCAAAAATACCATGGGCCTCCATGTAGGTATAAGTCCCAAGCCCCTTTGTAAATACCTGTTTACATAGCTGTTGAATAAATTCAAGTGGACTTCTCCCCGAGTGCGAGTCCCGAGCCCCTGTGTATACAAATGGATCATGCTTACAGGTATATTTCCTTCATAAACTCCATTATATACACACACTTTGTCATATATGTATAACTGTTCATATTTGTTCATGTACTTGTTCATATTTGTTCGTACTTGTTCATACTTGTGATTGTGTTATATATACTTGTTCAACTTAGTACAACACTAGGTTCCCCATAGCCTCCTATTGGGCTTCGTGCAAAGAATCTCCCTAGTTTAAGTTAGGACATAGAGTATGGTTTCCCGGTGAAATCGCTCTAAGAGCTCAAACCAACTATACCATGCCTCCCCTTGGGCTTTGTACAAACGAGTGACCCTCCCATAGCCTCCTCTTGGGCTTACAATGCAAGGACCCTGGATTGTCCCTCCCATAGCCTCCTCTTGGGCTTACAATGCAAGGACCCTCGGATAGCCTCCTCTTGGGCTTCGTACAAGGACCCACGGGCTTCTTATAAGCATCCCCAATATCCAAATTAAATACCCTAGGAGATTAGACATTTATCATCTCTATGCTAGGAGTATCTCTTCTATATCATCACAAACAATCAATCAATCAAAATCAAACTTTTTTGCCACAAGGCTGGCTAATCAATCAAACTTCTTTTTGCCACAAGGCTGGCTAATCAATCAAACCGTTTTGCCACCGTACTGGCTGATTAATCAAAGTTTTTGTCACAAGGCTGACTTCACTGAAACTTTTGCCACGAGGCTGGCTGATTAATCAAAACTTTTTTGTCACAAGGCTGACTTCATTGAAAGTTTTTGCCACAAGGCTGGTTAAACAAACAAAAATCAAACAGATGTATGTGATGATATAGATTAGATACATCTAGCATTTAGACGACATTTGTCTATTTTCCTTTGCTTCCACTAGCATAAGTGGGAACTACGATTGCTCTGACTTTCTCAACATCCCTTTGAGAATACGTAGGCACAAGGTCGATCCTTGGCGAGCAAAACAAAACAAAAAAAAACCATTCAAACCTTAGCACCCGTAGACCCCGAGCTACAGATGCTCTGATTCCCTTTAAGGGATATGTATGCAGAGGATCGCGATGATCTTTGCGAGCATAATCAAACAAACACCTTAGGTCCCACCTATTTCACAACAGAACCTTCACCATAGCATAGAATAAAAAACAATAAAGAACCCTGTAGAGTACTACAGATACGTTGGGTGCTAATACCTTCCCTTCGTATAACCAACCCTCTTACCCAAGATCTCCCCCCACTTTTAGGTTATTGCAGCTTTTTTCCTTTTCCTCTTTTGGAAATAATAAAAAGTTTGGTCGGTACAAAAGAAAAATCATTTTTTGAGCACTCGAGCCCAAAGAAGGCATCAGGTGTCTCATCCCACAAAAAAGAGGAACAAAACGATTTTTCGCCCGCGACAACTACATCTAATGAATTAACTGAAAAACGTGAAGAACCCTAAAACTAAAAAATCAAATTAAATGACTATACTGAAATATAAATAGATGTTGATATAGGGTTTTTAATCCTCTGATGATGCTGAATGAAATGGTATCAACTTTTATCACAAAGAGTGCTTAAATTAAAGAGGTGGAGTTCAAAAACATACCTCTGAAATTGAAGGTCGTGTGAATGATGGAGAGCTTATGGCCTTGAGTGAATGATTGCAAAATATTCCTGGGACCTTGTTGATGCAATTTGGGCACTTGGATTGCTTTGAAAACCTCTAAAATGATCTACCCGACCCCTCTTGCTTGAGCTTCAAGTAGAAATGGAAGATGGTGATTATGCACTTACAGATGAGCTGCGACCATATGGATAGCTTCACTACACCCTAAGGAATGTGTCTGAATGCTTAGACTTGCTTGACACCTTATGAATTGATCTACAGACCTCCAACTGACTCTGCTCCAAGGTGAAAGTGAAGATGGTGTTCTTGCATTTAGAGAAGTGATCCAGGTGCTTGGATCACTTCTAATGAACCTCCTTGAGATGTTAGAGTGCTTACTTTCAAAAGAAAAGCTTTGGTTTGAAGAATTCGATTCTTCTTGCCAAAGAACTTTTGAAAACCATAAGCATGAGGGAGAGAAAGAGAAAGCAAGGAATAGAGTTGCTTTGGTGTGTATTTTATGGAGGATAGCACTTATATTTATAGGCAAAGAGCTCAGAGTAGTTTGAGAGAGTGAGCTTGCTTAGTGAAGTAAGTTTGGTTTCTTAAGCATGAAGAAATTTCAAAGAATATCAAGATGTGATCATTGCATTTTCGAGTTAGTTCCCTATCCCTTGATCTCTTGTGATCTTAGGGAACATTTCTGATGCAGACTGTGATCCAATTGGTTGGTGAGAACATTCCTTTGGTGATTCATCCATTTGCCAAAATTCCCAAATGTAATCATTACATAATCACATGTTCTTGTTTTGGGAATATTCTCCAATTCTCATGCCATGGTGAAAATGAATACATGGCATCTTTTCTTATGTGTTATGGGTCGTGTAACATCCATTAGTGAAGTTATTTGCACAAATTTGCAAAGTATCAAAATGGTACATTGTCGCGGGCGAAAAATCGTTTTGTTCCTCTTTTTTGTGGGATGAGACACCTGATGCCTTCTTTGGGCTCGAGTGCTCATAAAAATGATTTTTCTTTGTTTCGACCAAACTTTTTATTATTTCCAAAGGAGGAAAAGGAAAAAAGCTGCAATAACCTAAAAAGTGGGGGAGAGATCTTTGGGTAAGAGGGTTGGTTATACGAAGGGAAGGTATTAGCACCCAACGTATCTATAGTACTCTATAGGTTTCTTTGCTTTGTTTTTCATTCCATGTTACGGTGGAGGTTCTGTTGTGAAATAGGTGGGACCTAAGGTGTTTGTTTGATTATGCTCGCAAAGATCATCGCGATCCTCTGCATACATATCCCCTAGAGGGAATCAGAGCATCTGTAGCTCGGGTCTACGGGTGCTAAGGTTTGAATGGTTTTTTTGTGTTTTGTTTTGCTCGCCAAGGATCGACCTTGTGCCAACGTATTCTCAAAGGGATGTTGAGAAAGTCAGAGCAATCGTAGTTCCCACTTATGCTAGTGGAAGCAAAGGAAAATAGACAAATGTCGTCTAAATGCTAGATGTATCTAATCTATATCATCACATACATCTGTTTGATTTTTGAAAATCTTTTCATTATAAGCCCTGGGCCATGCCACTTATGGCGCTTAGAATGATAAAGATGTTTTTGTTTGTTTAACCAGCCTTGTGGCAAAAACTTTCAATGAAGTCAGCCTTGTGACAAAAAGTTTTGATTAATCAGCCAGCCTCGTGGCAAAAGTTTCAATGAAGTCAGCCTTGTGACAAAAACTTTGATTAATCAGCCAGTACGGTGGCAAAACAGTTTGATTGATTAGCCAGCCTTGTGGCAAAAAAAGTTTGATTGATTAGCCAGCCTTGTGGCAAAAAGTTTGATTGATTGATTGTTTGTGATGATATAGAAGAGATACTCCTATCATAGAGATGAAAAATGTCTAATCTCCTAGGGTATTTGTTTTGGATATTGGGGATGCTTATAAGAAGCCCGTGGGTCCTTGTACGAAGCCCAAGAGGAGGCTATCCGAGGGTCCTTGCATTGTAAGCCCAAGAGGAGGCTATGGGAGGGACAATCCAGGGTCCTTGCATTGTAAGCCCAAGAGGAGGCTATGGGAGGGTCACTCGTTTGTACAAAGCCCAAGGGGAGGCATGGTATAGTTGGTTTGAGCTCTTAGAGCGATTTCACCGGGAAACCATACTCTATGTCCTAACCTAAACTAGTGGAGATTCTTTGCACGAAGCCCAATAGGAGGCTATGGGGAACCTAGTGTTGTACTAAGTTGAACAAGTATATAACACAATCACAAGTATGAACAAGTACGAACAAACATGAACAAGTACATGAACAAATATGAACAGTTATATGAACAGTTACATATGACAAAGTGTGTGTATATAATGGAGTTTATGAAGGAAATATACCTGTGAGCATGATCCATTTGTATACACAGGGCTCGGGACTTATACTCGAGGAGAGGTCCACTTGAGTTTATTCAAAGCTATGTAAACAGGTATTTACAAAAGGGCTTGGGACTTATACCTACATGGAGGCCCATGGTATATTTTTGGGAAGATTTAAAGAAACCTTCATTTTTGGTTTGTTATTCAAGGTTTAAAAAACGCATTGATTGAGATATGTACAAAAGGCGTACAATGAAATACCTAATTTCATGTACTGGAATGGGTATGTACAAAAGGGGCTTGGGACTTATACCTACGTGGAGGCCCATGGTATTTTTATAAAACATGGTTGATTGTTTTATTTGCAGACGCGTCGTTTGTTGTTTTGAAAACAGTTTGAAAAGTATTGTTTTGAAAGAGTTTTCTGTACAAAGAAAAACTGTATAAAAGGAAAAAGGAGTGGGTCTTATACTCTCTAATATTCGAGAGGCCCCACATCGTTTTGAAAATCAATTGATCAATTAAAAAAGATTTAATCAAAAAGAAGTGGTTTATCGTTTTGAAAAGAATGATCGTTCGTCTTAAAACGATTTGAATTTGACAAAAGTCAACTTAATTAAGTTAAAACAAGTTTTAATGCTTAATTAAGACCTAAATGATTAGGGTTTGATCACAAAAAATATTTACAAGTGATTAGGTTAAAAATTAAATGAAAAACAATATTTAAAGTAATTAAAAACACTTAAAAATGTATCATTTTAAACCTAATTAAAAACATATTAAATAAATCTTTTTTTGTGATTTTTTTTGGTATTGTCAAAATATGTATATTAAATAAGAAGTGTGTAAAAAATGAATCAAAAATGAGTTGATTTGAATGGTTAAATTAAATGATGAAGTTGTGTAAAAAATTGAAGAAAAATAGTTGTAAAAAAAATATGGTTTGGTCCTGCCAGGGTTTGAACTCACGCCCTCTCTCTCACCAACCAAAACACTTGCCAACTGAGCCACGCTTGTGGCTTGTAATACATATGCTTCCATTTAATTATATTTTGAAATTGATATTTGAAATTTCTGAACCAAAAAACGCGCCAAGAACACAATCCCAACTGAAATTTGAAAATCTCTAAAACTGTGTTGTTTTGATCAAGTGAATAGCCTATCTTGCTCGATTTTTCACCAGGAACATGATGGTGCCATTTAATTTCATTTATTTTTGCTCTAAGATGGTTAATTTTCTGATGAACATGAAGAACCCTAAAACTGAATTTGATCGTGAAATGATGTATGTGCAAGTTATGATGCAATTGATTGAGGGTTAATGATCCTCATATGTGCAGAAACAAGATGGCAAAGCAATATTTCATTTATGATGCATGATTCATAGAGTTTGAAGTTCATGAGCACTTACCTCAAAAACGGCCAAACTGGAAATTGAAATCGTGCCTGGAGGTGTTACAGATGCTTTGTGATGATCTGGATAGCTTCAGTGATGATTATGGAACATGTCTGAATGCTTAGAGTGAGCTGAATTCATCTGAGCATAGCCATGGGACCCGATCTGCAGTTGCTTGGAGTGAGGATCGAATCTGATGATGAAGGTGTTTCAGATCATGAATGATGGTTGGGATAGTTCATATATGGTATATGGATGATGTTAGAAGTGGTAGTTTGGACAGAATTGAGCCTGAACAAAAATTGGCATGATAAGTCTCATGTTATGCATATTTGGAGGTGAGATGATGATTTTGAGTTTTCAGGTGTTTTGGAGTGTATGAGTGATTCAGACACATCATATATGACATTTAGAAGTTGTGGGAAGCATCACTTTGTTCAGAACTTGCAAGGTTTGGAGGTTGAGTTTTCTACCTCACTTTGAAACACATGACTTGTAATTCAAGAAAGAAGAGAGAAAACCTATAATTGTGAGGTTTTGGTGTGATTTTGAATGAGGTAATGACCTCTATTTATAGGCCAAAGAGTCTGAACTCAGAGCTTTGCAACTTGCTTCAAGAAGTGATGATTTGGCTTAAGGGATAGAAAGGAATCTTTCACATTTAATGCAATGGTTAAAAGTAACTAAACCATGGTTATTTTGGCCAAGCTTCTTATCTCTTTCCTATCTGATCTTAAACCAGAAAATATCATTCAATCATTGCTTTGGTGTGTCATTACTTGCATTATTTGGCAAATTGGTTCATAACTTTGCAAAAATGGCTTGAAATTTCAAATGAAATGGTCACTAATGTCAAAATTCAAAACCATAGCTACACTCCATATTTTTTCATGCTCTTAGACATTTTGGAAAGCTCATGTTATGTACTTCAAATCCCTAGTTGAAAGTTTCTTCAAGACCTTTAAGGAAGTGGGTGAAAAAGATCCATGAACTTTGAGAAAAATGAGGTTTTAAGTGAAGTTTTCAAAAGGTACCAACTTTGAAGCTCCATATCTCTTAAATGGTTGATCTTATGGAAAAAAATTATATGTGTCAAAGTTGTTTATTGGACCAAAATCTACAACTTTCATGTTGGAAGTTTTTTTCAGTTTGTAGGTGAAATTTTGAGTTATTCCCCTCCAAAGTTTGGAAAAAACCATGAAAAACACTTAGAAAAAATTTCTAAGTATGAAAGTCAAACTTTTGACTTTTTGATTCTTGATTGATTTTCTTGATTTTTCTTGATCAAATGACTTCTCATATCATATATTGATGATTTAAAACTTCAAAAGTCATGGTTGACCAAAATTCCCCAAAAGTCAAAGGTGATCTTGTGCAGTTGACTTTTTTAGACGAATCGCGTTTCTGGAGATTTCAAATGAGACAGGCTATCCCCACCAAATGAATGGTATGAATGGATCACATTGAAGCATTAGAGGATATTGAGCCACGGTTTGAGTTGTGGCACCATGTCCTGATTAAAAAGTCAGTGGTTCAGTGAATTAGGTCAAAAAACCCTAATTGTCGACCTGATGAAATTGATGACTGTGGATCTTGAATTGAGACACAATTTCCATTGGATGTTGTCATAGGGATTATTTGAAGATGATTGAAACCTTTGATTGACTCTCTGGGGATTTTTAGGGTTTCCCAAATGTGATCCCTGATTTCAGTCCCTGATAGTTCAAAACTCTGATCTGAGGATTTGTCTGATCAATCTTTGTGTAGGAGATGTTATGAGCCAATGGATTAGGTCAAAATGATGCACTTGAGGTCTTGATATCATGTCCCAAGCCATTAGGTCAAATTCTGAGCAAAAGTCAGGAGTATGCTATCTTCAGGCAAAACCCTAATTCAGTCGATTCAGAGCCTTTGAGATTGTTGAAATGAATCTCTGAGGACCAAATGTTGATTGTTGATGAAGATGGTTCTTTTGAGATGAAGGGAGAACAAAACCCTAATTGATTGTTACTTGTACTGGTGAGTGATTTCCTGATCAAATCCTGCTGAGTCACAAGTAGCAAACACAAGCTATGCAATTTGTTAGAGATGCAAATGATGCATATGCAATGATATGAGGTGGTATCTTAGGTCAAAAATTGGGGTATGACAGATGCCCCTATTTAAGTTTCTTCAACCTGAGACATGAAGATTGAAAATCTTCGTTTTGATAGGGTGGAAGAGACTTAAATATCAGAAGACGCAAATTTTGGACCTAAGATACCAAAATTGCGAATGATGCAAGGATGTCTTTACCGAGGGAATATCAAAACTGACTCCGCTGGGGAAAAGAGGTTGGGAAGGATGTCTCAATCCGTTTTTAGGAAGAGAATCCGCTTTATTGCTTTTTCGGGAAAGCAAGTGTATGCTTCGCCTGGGAATGATAGCTTTGTACGAAAAGCTTACCTATCGACATTATCGACTATCAGCATGGGGATAGACTTGTTTAATAATGCGAAGGTGAAAGGTATGAAACTGTGTTACCGACTACCAGCATTGTGATAGACTTGACAAGGTAAAAAGAGTTTCAAAGGTTCGGTTAATATTACCGACTATCAGCCTTGTGATAGACATGTTTAATAATATAACCAGAACAAAGGGTTACCGACTACCAGCCTCGTGATAGTGGTTTTGAAGACATGATCAATTATCAGCCGAGTGATAAAATGATCCTGGAGACTTTGCTAGGGGAATTACTGGTTATTCAGCCTTGTGAACAGTAATAAGGCCCTAATTGTCAAATGGTCTTCATGATTGATTTCCTTGAGAGGAAAATTTTTTTGAAAGAGACATAAGCTGCTCGGATGATGAGGCTATTGCTTATTGTCTGTTTTTTCACGACTCTATTTGAGGAATCGGAGTTTGAATGTCTGGTAAAGACAAGGTTCTAACCAAGAATGAATTGGAAAGAGACAGTCAAACAAGACTTTGTACAAGCACAGTTGTAACTCAAAGTTGTTAGGGGGAATAGTGGTTATTGCTTTCAATGTAGCCTTTTCCGCATAATTACCATTTCCAACTTTTGTAAATACTCCATGGAATCACGCCTTTAGCTGATTACCATCCTATTAAATAAATTTGAGCTTTGTGCCCACTTGTTTGCAATCTTTAATTTCTTTCAGCTTGCAAAATGACGCTTTAATTGTGTTATTCACTTTTGAAAAAAAAAGAAAAAATAAGTTTTAAATGAATTTACTTCACTTTTCTTTTTCAAAATAAAAGCGAAATTTTCCTTTGAGTTGTGAACAACGGAAGGAACATCAGCAGTCGTCTCCATAGGATGAACAAAAGGATTCTCCCTGAAAAATTGTTGAGACAACGGCATTCTTGTCCCAGAAAAGAATTCTTGAAGCAATTATCCCTCGAGGTAAAGAAGCTCTTCTATCCCCAGTGAAGAAGCTCTTCTATTCCCAGTGAAGAAGTTCTTCTATCCCCAGTGAAGAAGCTCTTCTATTCCCAGTGAAGAAGTTCTTTTATCCCCAGTGATGAAGATTTTCCATCTCCAGTGAAGAAGATCTTCCATCTCAATGAGAAAAAATGCTTATCTTCCTCAGAGAAGTTTAAAACATGCAGCACCATTCATCACCTGTGTTATCTACACCGTGTTGAAGAACATTTGCCAAGTATCTGGTTGTATTGCGACGTTGGTCCCTCTCCAGTATACTTCTTTGTCTGTCAGTATTGTCAGCATGCATGCTACACTCATGACATTCATCATTCATACATATTTGCATCATTTATGCATTCTTGCATTTTTCAATGTTGCTTCATATTCACTTGTTTAGGATATATCTATCCTAAAAAAGGAAAAAAAAGAGAAAAAAAAAAAGAGAAAAAAAGAAACAGGTATGGGCGTGTCCTCTCTCCAAGTAGGTTGTCACCCATAAGCAGAAAAGAACATATTCTTTCTCCAGTTCCCCACTGAGATCATTCCTCGTGGAAGAAGGTTGCTTTAGTTTCTCCTCTCAAAACAAAGGAGAGAATCCCCAGTTGAGTTCATTCTTCAGATTGGCTATGATTCGATTGAAGATCCTTTGATGAGAAAGACTCCTCAGGTGACGAAGTATGGACTGATGCAGTTACTTTGTCATGAATCCCTAATTTTTGCCTAGATTGCCCTTTCAGGTTTTCAATCTACCAGGATGAATTTTTTCTGTTTATTGTCTCTAATTTTTGCCTGGACCGCCCTTTCAGGTTTTCAGTCCACCGAGACGCTCATTTTTGCCTAAGTCGCCCTTTGCGGGTTTTCGACTTGCCGAGCTGTTCTTTTGTATTTTTTTAGACAAAGTATTTCTTGACTGCATCAGCGTTCACAGGATGTGGGAGTTCATCACCATCCATGGTTGCAAGAGTCATGGCGCCGCCAGAAAATGTTCTTTTGACAACATACGGGCCTTCGTAATTAGGAGACCATTTGCCCCTAGAGTCTGGTTGAAAAGACAAGATCTTTTTAAGCACGAGGTCACCTTCTCGAAATTCACGAGGTCGAACCTTTTTGTTGAAAGCTTGTTTCATCCTTGCTTGGTATAACTGTCCATGGCATAGAGCAGTCATACGTTTTTCTTCGATTAAGTTCAACTGATCGTATCTGTTTTGACACCATTCAGCCTCTGATAACTTAGTCTCCATGAGGACTCTCATTGATGGGATTTCAACTTCTACAGGGAGCACAGCTTCCATGCCGTATACTAGAGAAAAGGGAGTCGCCCCTGTTGAAGTACGCACTGAAGTACGGTACCCATGTAAAGCAAATGGCAGCATTTCATGCCAGTCTTTGTAAGTGACGACCGTTTTCTGGATGATCTTCTTAATGTTCTTGTTAGCAGCTTCAACAGCGCCGTTCATTTTTGGTCTGTAAGGAGAAGAGTTATGATGCTCAATCTTGAATTCCTCACATAATTCTTTCATCATCTTGTTGTTCAAGTTCGAACCATTGTCAGTAATGATCTTGCTGGGAACACCATATCGGCAAATGATGTTATTCTTGATGAACCTTACAACCACTTGTCTTGTAACATTGGCGTAAGATGCTGCTTCGACCCATTTGGTGAAGTAATCAATGGCCACCAGGATGAAACGATGATCGTTTGAAGCTTTCGGTTCGATCATTCCAATCATGTCGATACCCCACATGGAGAAAGGCCATGGAGATGATAGAACATTGAGTAGAGTCGGTGGCACATGGATCTTATCTGCATAGATCTGGCACTTGTGACATCTCTTCGCGTGTTTGTAACAGTCAGATTCCATTGTCAACCAATAGTATCCTGCTCTTAAGATCTTTTTGGACATTGCATGCCCATTTGAATGAGTTCCAAAGGACCCTTCATGCACTTCATGCATTAACATGTCTGCTTCGTGTCTGTCCACGCATCTGAGCAAAACCATGTCGAAATTTCTTTTGTATAGCACATCTCCGTTCAGGAAGAAACTGCCAGAAAGTCTCCTTAGAGTTTTCTTATCTTTGTTTGATGCCCCAAGCGGGTATTGTTGAGTTTGAAGGAAGCGCTTGATGTCGTGGAACCACGGTTTATCATCGATGACTGCTTCGGTTGCAAACACATAGGCGGGCCTTTCAAGGCGCGTGATTCTGACTGTAGGCATATCATTCCAGTGATTGACTTTGAACATGGAAGATAGAGTAGCCAATGCGTCTGCCATTCGATTCTGATCTCGAGGTATATGATGCAATTCAACCTTGTTGAAGAAAGTCAACAGACGTCTTGCATAATCTCTGTAAGGAATCAAGCCAGGGTGGTAAGTTTCCCACTTGTCTTTGATTTGGTTGATCACAAGGGTTGAATCTCCATATATGTCGAGGATCTTGATCCTTAAGTCAATGGCTTCTTCGAGACCCATGATACAAGCTTCATATTCTGCGATGTTGTTGGTACAATCAAATAGCAGTCTGGCGGAGAATGGGATATGAGTACCCTTGGGAGTGATGATGATTGCCCCGATTCCATTGCCAAAAGCGTTTACTGCTCCATCGAAAATTAGGCCCCATCTTGATCCAGGCTCAGGTCCTTCTTCAGGTAATGGTTCGTCACAATCTTTCATCTTCAAGTACATGACATCTTTGTCAGGAAAGTCAAACTTGAGAGATTGATATTCATTGATTGGTTGATGCGCCAAATGATCGGCGAGAATGCTTCCTTTGACTGCTTTTTGAGCATGGTATTCGATGTCATATTCAGATAACAGCATTTGCCATCGGGCAATCCTTCCTGTTAAGGCAGGCTTTTCAAAGACATACTTGATCGGATCCATTTTGGAGATTAACCAAGTAGTATTGTTGAACATGTATTGGCGGAGACGTTTTGAAGCCCATGCCAAAACACAACACGTTTTTTCGAGCATGGAGTAACGAGACTCACAGTCTGTGAATTTCTTACTCAAGTAATAGATGGCATGCTCCTTCTTACCGGTTTCATCTTGTTGTCCAAGCATACAACCCATGGATTCTTCTAACACAGTAAGGTACATGATTAGTGGTCTTCCTTCAACGGGAGGAATCAATATTGGTGGTTCTAACAGGTACTCTTTGATACTGTCGAACGCTTTCTGGCAATCTTCAGTCCATACAACCCCTTGATCTTTGCGGAGAAGCTTGAAAATTGGCCCACAAGTAGCAGTCATCTGAGAGATAAATCTGGAGATATAGTTCAATCGTCCGAGAAATCCTCTTACTTGCTTTTCAGTTTTTGGTGCAGGCATCTCTTGAATAGCTCTGACTTTGTCGGGATCTACTTCAATACCTCTTTGGCTGACAATGAAACCCAAGAGTTTTCCAGATCTAACCCCAAAAGTACATTTGTTAGGATTCAAGCGAAGCTGATATTTCCTTAATCGTTGAAACAACTTCAAAAGGTATTCAATATGTTCTTCTTCTGTGCTGGACTTGGCTATCATGTCGTCCACATAAACTTCTATTTCTTTATGCATCATGTCATGAAAGAGAGTAGTCATTGCCCTTTGGTAAGTTGCGCCTGCATTCTTTAATCCAAACGGCATCACTTTGTAGCAAAAGGTACCCCATGGGGTGATGAAAGATGTCTTCTCCATGTCTTCAGGAGCCATCTTGATCTGATTATAACCGGAGAACCCGTCCATGAAGGAAAAGACGTTGAACTTAGCGGTGTTATCAACCAGCATGTCGATATGTGGTAATGGAAAGTCATCTTTTGGACTGGCCTTGTTCAAGTCACGGTAGTCAACACACATTCTGACTTTGCCATCTTTCTTCGGAACTGGCACTATGTTGGCCAACCATTGAGGATACTCCGAGGTGACAAGAAAACCTGCGTCGAGCTGTTTTTGAACTTCCACTTTGATCTTGTTAGCCATATCAGGGTGAGTCCTTCGCAATTTCTGCTTAACCGGCGGACATTCTGGCTTCAATGGCAAGTAATGCTGAACAATATTGGTATCCAACCCAGGCATGTCTTGGTAGGACCAGGCAAACACGTCAACATATTCTTTGAGAAGGTCTGTCAACTTACTCTTGATATCAGCATCAAGCAGCGATCCAATGGTCACTTCTTTTTTGTCTTCTTCAGAACCTAAGTTAATTTTTTCTAAAGGCTCTTTGTGAGGCAGAATGGCTCTTTCCTCGTGCTTAAGTAATCGAGAGATCTCGTCCGGGATCTCCTCTTCTTCCTCTTCTTCGGCTTCGAACACAGGAAACTCAAAGTTGGGAGAGGGCATAGGGTTATTGCATTCAATGGGTTTATCAATAGTAAATCTGCACATGTGATTTATATTTATTTCAGAAAATTTTATGAATGCAAGAGTGTATGCAGATTTTTTTTGAAAAAGTTTTTTTTTTATTATTTTATTTTGGTTTTTTAGGATTACCATTTCCAGAAAAAAGCAAAAAATAAAACACATAATGTAGGGAATTCAAAATGACGCTTTATTTATGATTCATTTTTGAAACAAAGCCCTAAACACAAACTCATTTGTCTTGGGCAGGACAAAGAGGGAAACTTTTAAAACAAAGCCCTATACACAAAGTTATTTGGGCGGAACATTTAAAAGCAAAGCCCTATAAAACATCTCTCTGCTTTGGGCAAGGCAGGAGGTCAAAATAACAGCGAGGTGATTACTTTGAGCGGCGAACAACATTCGGAACGTCGACAGCTTTCCAGTAGCAACGAACTCCTCTGTGTATTATGTATTCAGGAAAATTCTCCTCAGAATTATCTTCAGTATTGACATTGACCGCTGGTCGAGCAGGATTTGAAGGTCCTGGTTTGTCAACCTTGTTCTTTGTAGAGTTGAAACGGTCTTCTTCTACTTCTTGAAGAGCATAAGACGAGTCACAATCTTCAGAATTTTCAGGATGTATTTCCCAGTCTCCAGGATGAAGAGACTCGTTGTCAGCGACACTTTCCGAGTCAGTTGCGGGACCATCTTCCCCTTCATCTTCAAAAATGGCATTTATGTGATAATAACCACCTTCAGGATTGTTAATCTTGGTAGATGCATTGAAGCTGAAATCTTCAGTAATTTCAGGCTGCTGTGAAAATTGACAAGGCTGATAAACCTCTTCTGGTTGACTATTATATTCAAAGGAATCTCCCCATCCAGTTGGTTGGATATCCTCAATCGCAATCTTTGAACTTTCAGGTGCAGTATATTTCACCATATAATCAAATTTTCCACTTGGTTGTCCCAAGGTATCCCAGATTTCTGCAGGAACAGGCTCAGTTTCTTTGCCTTTGGATTTCTCTGAAGGAGGATATGGTTCTTCCTGAGATATGTATCCCGAGTCATTGAGATAACATTTCCATTCTTCTTCAGGATCAGGTAGACCTTCTTCGATACATTCTTCGATAAGGACATTAACCTCTTGAGGAATCGGGTTAAGGAATCCTCCACTAATGAATGTTTCTTTGATCGGACGAAGGGTTTCATCCTTCTTGGCGCAGTTTGAGAATATTGGTGAACATCCGAGACCTGCCCTAGTTTCATTCTTGGTAGGGATCACAACTTGCCCCCAGCCAGTGGTAGTTCCATCTTTTACTACTTTCACTGCCTCTTTGTAAGAAGAGATTGATGCTTTCTTCTTGGAAGATTCGTCTTCTAAAGAGAGACCTTGGAACTGCGTTCCTTCCACATCATCAGCACTGATAAAAGAGAAACTGGACAAATGGCTCATCATCAAGGCTTGTTCCCCACTTATTGTTACCAATTTTCCATTTGTTACAAATTTTAACTTTTGATGGAGCGTAGAAGTTACTGCCCCTGCTTCATGGATCCATGGTCGTCCTAACAGACAGCTATAAGCAGCTTGAATGTCCATGACCTGGAAGATGATTTGAAATGTATGTGGACCAATTGTCATGGGAAGGTTGACTTCGCCGATAACAGATTTTCGCGATCCATCAAATGCTTTGACAACTACACCACTGAATTTCATAGGCATTCCTTGGTAAGACAAGCGAGCAAGAGTCGTCTTTGGCATAACATTCAAGGAAGATCCAGTGTCTACCAATTGATTGGACAAAGAGTCTGACTGACAGTTCATAGAAATGTGCAAAGCAAGATTGTGATTTTTGCCCTCCTCGGGGAGTTCTTCATCACAGAAGCTTAAATTGTTACAAGCTGTTATGTTGGCTATTATCCCATCAAAATGGTCAACAGTCACATCATGATCTACAAAAGCTTGATCCAAGACCTTCATCAGGGCTTCCCTGTGGGCTTCTGAGTTTAAAAGCAATGAAAGTATTGAGATCTTCGAAGGAGTCTGCATAAGCTGATCCACAATCTTGTATTCACTTCTTTTGATAAGTTTCAAAATTTCATCAAAGTCAGGATTGACATTGGTTCCACTGGATTGACTAACATCAGTGTTTGTATTACTGATAGGAGTTTCCACAGGATTCCCCACTGGTGTATTGACAGGATTTTGCCCAGTTGCAGGAGTAACAGGCTGCTTTGGAGGTAGTGGAGTATACACACGTCCACTTCTTGTTACACGACTTACATCAGCAATGTTCACGACAGATGAAAGAGTAGGTAAAGGAACTTCTTGTCCATTCTTTATCATTGTAGCATTGTAATTGTATGGAACTGCCTTGTCAGAGTTATAAGGAACAGGTCCAGGTAGACAGATGATCAAAGGAGCAATAGGAACCTTCGGCTTGTTGTAAGTAACTTCCATGCGCTCAGGCATGTTGAAATGAGGAACGATGACGTTAACTGTAGGCATTTCCGAGTTGATATCTGAGACTAAAAGCTCATGCGGATAACATCCTATCATGTTAACTTCATTTTCATCCCTATTTCTGTAGATCTCAATAGTACCATTATCTAGCAAAACTTGGAGATCTCTTCTCACAATCGAACATCCGTGAGGATCTACACAACATATGCTACAGGAACCGTATTGATGCTGGCGAAAATTCTGCCCCTACAAAGAGTGGCGTGCATTTGTACCAAATCAGCTCTTGAGTAATTGATATTATAGACTCGGTACGGACCAGGACATCCATACACCATGTTTACAACATGCCCTCCATGATTGGGCAGCGGATTTGCTTGCACATTAGGATTCAAATTTCTGAAAGAGAGGAGTTTAGATCTAACCAACCTCTGAACTTCATATTTCAAAGCTATGCAATGCTCAAGATCATGGCCAGGTGCTCCTTGATGATAAGGGCATGAGACCTCAGCTTTGTACCACCATGGAAGTTTCTCAGGTACTGGTGGTGGTGCTTTAGTTTGAACAAGACCTCTTTCAATCAAAGCAGGGTACAATTCTGTGTAGGTCATTGGAATTGGATCGAACTGTGGAGCTCTTTGTACACGATTCTGATTATTGTTTAACTGTTGAACCTGTGATCGAGGCTGTTGTTGTTGAAACTGCGGGGTGAATCCCGGATTCGGTGCTGTGTTAACGACTGGCGCAATGGCAGCTACCTGTCGTTGACGATTGACATTTCCTCTTGGCTTTCCTTGGGACACCATGTCAACACTTTGTTCTTTCTTCTTTTGGAGACCACTTCCGAACTTTTTGGTTCCACTCGAAGATCCACCTTCTTTAGTCAGACGTCCGGTTCGGACTCCTTCTTCTAGACGCATCCCCATGTTTACCATTTCGGTGAAATCACTTGGAGCACTAGCAATCATGCGTTCATAATAAAACGGGCCCAGAGTGTTCAAGAAGATCTTTGTCATCTCTTTCTCTTTTAATGGTGGATTAATCTGAGCAGCAGTTTCTCTCCATCGTTGGGCATATTCTTTGAAAGCTTCATGGTCTTTCTGAGCCATGGATCGGAGCTGATCTCTGTCTGGAGCCATATCCGAGTTATACTTGTATTGTCGGACAAAGGCCTCACCTAGGTCATTGAAAGTTCGAATATTAGTGCTATCCAAGCCTGTGTACCACTTCAGTGCGGCACCAGTCAAACTGTCTTGAAAGTAATGGATAAGCAACTGATGATTATCTGCATAGGTAGACATCTTCCTGGCATACATCACAAGATGACTTTGTGGACAAGAACTACCTTTATACTTCTCAAAGTCAGGGACTTTGAATTTAGCAGGTATTTGTACACTGGGAACCAAAC
The DNA here is from genome assembly GCF_029867415.1 of Vicia villosa. Classification (NCBI taxonomy): domain Eukaryota; kingdom Viridiplantae; phylum Streptophyta; class Magnoliopsida; order Fabales; family Fabaceae; genus Vicia; species Vicia villosa. Next base: position 363,982 of record NW_026705562.1, on the reverse strand, counting down.
ATAGCTCCTGGGCATTCTTTCCAAACAAATCTTTGCCACGAATAGCTTTGACTTCTAGCTGCATCTTGTTAAACTGCTCTTGGAGATCTTCTACAAGATTACGCTGATTCGTGCTATCACCTTGATCATGATAAATCTCATTTCCATCATAAGGAACAGTGTGAACCGTAGGGGTCGGAACTGTCATAGTGGGTTGAGAAAGTGCCATAGTGATTTGGGAATAAGTTACCCCTGAATGTGGAATAAACGCCGAACCCTGTGCAGCAGGCGCTTCAGTTGTAGCTGTTTGAACCCCGGAAAAATTATGACGGAAACCTGTACCAAAGCTGAAAGGCGGGCCCCAACCTTCTGGCATGGAGAAAGATGGAATACCGAATGCAACTGTAGAAACCGGAGTAGTGACTTCAGATGTTACTGTTGCTTGACTGTTGGGTGGCGGCGGCTGATTCTGTGCGGCCATTAAGGAGTCAACCAGAGTCGTGAGACTTTCCAACTTTTCCTGAAGAGTGGTCACTGTACCACGGAGCTCAATATTCTCTTGTTCAGAGTGTTCCATTACTCTTCTTCTGCTTGAACGAGTATTGTATCTGTGATCTGATTGCGAGCGCGGTCGAGAAACTTTGAGACGCGACAGCTTGACGATCTATTGGAGAAAGATCCAAAAGATGAGACTCTATACAACAGACTCGATATGCAGAATGATGTATGCAAAAAGAAATTTATGATTTTTCCAAATATTTTAAAGATTATTTTCTTGCAAACATTTGAACACAAACAAATCTTTTATTCATTTTTTTTTATTGCAATAATGGGAAATGTTACAACATTGGAGCGTAGCTCCTTACAAAAGCAAATGAAAAATAAAAAAGCTAAACAACCCTAAGCATCTTCATCAGACGAAGAACCAAATGCATTGTGCAGCTTGAGCTTCATGATTTCTTTCCCATAGTAAGCTTTTAATTCGGCCTTTTCGGTCCTCAGTTTGTCAACAACCTTCTTCCAATCATCAGGAGTCAGAGCGTTGCTTGTCGAGCCTTCCAGATTTTTCTTGCTTTCTCTAATGTACCTCTTGATTGCAAAGTCTTTCTGGCGAATCTTCTCATCTTTACTCACGAGCCATCCATCTTGACAGTAGAGTGTTTCTTCGTGATCTTTCACTCTTTTCTTCAACTTTCTATTTTCCACCTCAGTGCTACGAAACTTTTCTTCCCAAGCATCTTTTTCTGTCCTCATTTTAGCCAAAGTGTCTTGGTATTCCTCCATAGTGGGAATGTTGGGTCGTTGAGATACTGCAGGAAACATGGGTTTTTCATAAGCATAAGGCATTTGGAACTCCTTGGCTCTTTTCTTTACCCAGCAGGTGTAGGCGTCCATGGCAATGCAATTTCTTTCCTCACCTTTTTCTTTCCATCGGACGTCGTACCAAGCTCTCATCATTCTTGCTTTCAACTTTTTAGGATTATCCCCTTCTCGGTAGAAGTAACCTTCCACTAAGGGACCAACAGGTTTAACTGAATTTGCATACCCGAGTTGTCGTCGGGCTAGGACCGGATTATAGTTAATTCCTCCTTGTGTACCAATGAGGGGTACGTTGGCGAACTCTCCACAACTATCAATGGTTTCTGTACCACAGCGAGCCAAGGTATACCAATGAATATCATTATTAGTAAGAGACATAAGTCTTCGAGGCCAACGCAAACCTTCTCGGTTTTCCGTGAAAATAGGAGACTCAGGTAAGTGTGAAACAATCCATTTGAACAACAAAGGTGCACAACATACAATGATTCCACCGTCTTGGCGATTCCTATGATGGACAGAAAAATACATGTCACCAAGTAAAGTCGGAACAGGATTTCCAATCAGAAAGATCTTTATGGCATTGATATCAACAAAGTTGTCGACATTGGGAAACAGAACCAACCCATAGATGAGCAAGGCTAGTATAGCTTCAAAAGCTATCATGCTACCAGTTTCAATGAAATCAAAGGCTTTCTTTATTAGGAAGTGTGAAGTCAAACCCGAGAGGTTTCCTTTGGTAGTCCAATTACTCTCTACTTCAGACTTTTTCAAATGGGTACTTGCTGCAATGACGTGTGACTTAGGAATGGCTTCCAAACCATTGAAGGGTATTTTGTCAGACACAGGGATACCCAAAAGATTGGCATATTCTTCCAAGGTCGGTACCAACTGGTAGTCCGGAAAGGTAAAACACCGGTAGACGGGATCATAGAACTGAACCAGAGTTTTGAGAAGTCCTTCATCAACATGAGTGTTCAGGATAGGCAAAAGCTTTCCATAACTTTTCCTAAAATTAGAAGGATCTTGTACAGAAGATGCTAACTCTATCAGTCTTTCTACATCAGGCGCTTTGAAACCGTACTTTTTGGTATACCTTTTTTCCATAACTTAATCCTATAATGTTTGCAAAGAAAATTCTCTAAAATTTTTGGAAAAATCATGTTTTTTTATGGAAAAAGATGGGTTTTTTAATGAATGTATGAATGCATGGATGCGTGGATGCCACATATTCAAACATGGTGAAACAAACATGGTAACGCAAACAGGGTAACGCGAACATGGTAACGCATACATGGTAACACAAACATGGTAACACAAACATGGTAACGCATAGGTTCAAAGGTCCAAAGTCACGAGCATGAGGTCAGAGAACCAAAAATGGGATAGATCTAGTTAATCACCTGCATGACATGTTCTACTGATACGTCAGAGTCTACATTTTTCTTTCGGATATTACCGGCCTTCCACAATTAAACTCATGAGCCAGTAATATTCTCAAGAAAAACTCGTCTGAGTGTGGTTCTCCGCATGACAACTAATCCAAGTCTTCACCTGAATAGTTTCTGCACCACAACCTAATAAGGCCAGGATGGGTTGGGGTTCTACGGTCTCTCAGCTTCTACAGTTCAATGAAAGTAATAATGTCTTCGCTACGAAACATGCTAAACATATATTACCAACAAGGAACCTCCACTGAGCGGAAGGATTCTCACGTGCGCCTGCACATGACTATACCCTCCACCTAATTTCTTATGTGTACTTAATCCGGGTTAGGATTTGTCCATAATGTATCACTTGTAACAGAACCACACAAGTAACAGAACAAGAACCACACATATAACAAAAAATGAAATGAAAAAATAAAGAAAATAGAAATAACCCTTCCTTTGGAAACAATAAAAAGATTTTCCCCAGTGAAGTCGCCATTTTTCTGTCGCGGGCGAAAAATCGTTTTGTTCCTCTTTTTTGTGGGATGAGACACCTGATGCCTTCTTTGGCCTCGAGTGCTCATAAAAATGATTTTTCTTTGTTTCGACCAAACTTTTTATTATTTCCAAAGGAGGAAAAGGAAAAAAGCTGCAATAACCTAAAAAGTGGGGGAGAGATCTTTGGGTAAGAGGGTTGGTTATACGAAGGGAAGGTATTAGCACCCAACGTATCTATAGTACTCTATAGGTTTCTTTGCTTTGTTTTTCATTCCATGTTACGGTGGAGGTTCTGTTGTGAAATAGGTGGGACCTAAGGTGTTTGTTTGATTATGCTCGCAAAGATCATCGCGATCCTCTGCATACATATCCCCTAGAGGGAATCAGAGCATCTGTAGCTCGGGTCTACGGGTGCTAAGGTTTGAATGGTTTTTTTGTGTTTTGTTTTGCTCGCCAAGGATCGACCTTGTGCCTACGTATTCTCAAAGGGATGTTGAGAAAGTCAGAGCAATCGTAGTTCCCACTTATGCTAGTGGAAGCAAAGGAAAATAGACAAATGTCGTCTAAATGCTAGATGTATCTAATCTATATCATCACATACATCTGTTTGATTTTTGAAAATCTTTTCATTATAAGCCCTGGGCCATGCCACTTATGGCGCTTAGAATGATAAAGATGTTTTTGTTTGTTTAACCAGCCTTGTGGCAAAAACTTTCAATGAAGTCAGCCTTGTGACAAAAAGTTTTGATTAATCAGCCAGCCTCGTGGCAAAAGTTTCAATGAAGTCAGCCTTGTGACAAAAACTTTGATTAATCAGCCAGTACGGTGGCAAAACGGTTTGATTGATTAGCCAGCCTTGTGGCAAAAAAAGTTTGATTGATTAGCCAGCCTTGTGGCAAAAAGTTTGATTGATTGATTGTTTGTGATGATATAGAAGAGATACTCCTATCATAGAGATGAAAAATGTCTAATCTCCTAGGGTATTTGTTTTGGATATTGGGGATGCTTATAAGAAGCCCGTGGGTCCTTGTACGAAGCCCAAGAGGAGGCTATCCGAGGGTCCTTGCATTGTAAGCCCAAGAGGAGGCTATGGGAGGGACAATCCAGGGTCCTTGCATTGTAAGCCCAAGAGGAGGCTATGGGAGGGTCACTCGTTTGTACAAAGCCCAAGGGGAGGCATGGTATAGTTGGTTTGAGCTCTTAGAGCGATTTCACCGGGAAACCATACTCTATGTCCTAACCTAAACTAGTGGAGATTCTTTGCACGAAGCCCAATAGGAGGCTATGGGGAACCTAGTGTTGTACTAAGTTGAACAAGTATATAACACAATCACAAGTATGAACAAGTACGAACAAACATGAACAAGTACATGAACAAATATGAACAGTTATATGAACAGTTACATATGACAAAGTGTGTGTATATAATGGAGTTTATGAAGGAAATATACCTGTGAGCATGATCCATTTGTATACACAGGGCTCGGGACTTATACTCGAGGAGAGGTCCACTTGAGTTTATTCAAAGCTATGTAAACAGGTATTTACAAAAGGGCTTGGGACTTATACCTACATGGAGGCCCATGGTATATTTTTGGGAAGATTTAAAGAAACCTTCATTTTTGGTTTGTTATTCAAGGTTTAAAAAACGCATTGATTGAGATATGTACAAAAGGCGTACAATGAAATACCTAATTTCATGTACTGGAATGGGTATGTACAAAAGGGGCTTGGGACTTATACCTACGTGGAGGCCCATGGTATTTTTATAAAACATGGTTGATTGTTTTATTTGCAGACGCGTCGTTTGTTGTTTTGAAAATAGTTTGAAAAGTATTGTTTTGAAAGAGTTTTCTGTACAAAGAAAAACTGTATAAAAGGAAAAAGGAGTGGGTCTTATACTCTCTAATATTCGAGAGGCCCCACATCGTTTTGAAAATCAATTGATCAATTAAAAAAGATTTAATCAAAAAGAAGTGGTTTATCGTTTTGAAAAGAATGATCGTTCGTCTTAAAACGATTTGAATTTGACAAAAGTCAACTTAATTAAGTTAAAACAAGTTTTAATGCTTAATTAAGACCTAAATGATTAGGGTTTGATCACAAAAAATATTTACAAGTGATTAGGTTAAAAATTAAATGAAAAACAATATTTAAAGTAATTAAAAACACTTAAAAATGTATCATTTTAAACCTAATTAAAAACATATTAAATAAATCTTTTTTTGTGATTTTTTTTGGTATTGTCAAAATATGTATATTAAATAAGAAGTGTGTAAAAAATGAATCAAAAATGAGTTGATTTGAATGGTTAAATTAAATGATGAAGTTGTGTAAAAAATTGAAGAAAAATAGTTGTAAAAAAAATATGGTTTGGTCCTGCCAGGGTTTGAACTCACGCCCTCTCTCTCACCAACCAAAACACTTGCCAACTGAGCCACGCTTGTGGTTTGTAATACATATGCTTCCATTTAATTATATTTTGAAATTGATATTTGAAATTTCTGAACCAAAAAACGCGCCAAGAACACAATCCCAACTGAAATTTGAAAATCTCTAAAACTGTGTTGTTTTGATCAAGTGAATAGCCTATCTTGCTCGATTTTTCACCAGGAACATGATGGTGCCATTTAATTTCATTTATTTTTGCTCTAAGATGGTTAATTTTCTGATGAACATGAAGAACCCTAAAACTGAATTTGATCGTGAAATGATGTATGTGCAAGTTATGATGCAATTGATTGAGGGTTAATGATCCTCATATGTGCAGAAACAAGATGGCAAAGCAATATTTCATTTATGATGCATGATTCATAAAGTTTGAATTTCATGAGCACTTACCTCAAAAACGGCCAAACTGGAAATTGAAATCGTGCCTGGAGGTGTTACAGATGCTTTGTGATGATCTGGATAGCTTCAGTGATGATTATGGAACATGTCTGAATGCTTAGAGTGAGCTGAATTCATCTGAGCATAGCCATGGGACCCGATCTGCAGTTGCTTGGAGTGAGGATCGAATCTGATGATGAAGGTGTTTCAGATCATGAATGATGGTTGGGATAGTTCATATATGGTATATGGATGATGTTAGAAGTGGTAGTTTGGACAGAATTGAGCCTGAGCAAAAATTGGCATGATAAGTCTCATGTTATGCATATTTGGAGGTGAGATGATGATTTTGAGTTTTCAGGTGTTTTGGAGTGTATGAGTGATTCAGACACATCATATATGACATTTAGAAGTTGTGGGAAGCATCACTTTGTTCAGAACTTGCAAGGTTTGGAGGTTGAGTTTTCTACCTCACTTTGAAACACATGACTTGTAATTCAAGAAAGAAGAGAGAAAACCTATAATTGTGAGGTTTTGGTGTGATTTTGAATGAGGTAATGACCTCTATTTATAGGCCAAAGAGTCTGAACTCAGAGCTTTGCAACTTGCTTCAAGAAGTGATGATTTGGCTTAAGGGATAGAAAGGAATCTTTCACATTTAATGCAATGGTTAAAAGTAACTAAACCATGGTTATTTTGGCCAAGCTTCTTATCTCTTTCCTATCTGATCTTAAACCAGAAAATATCATTCAATCATTGCTTTGGTGTGTCATTACTTGCATTATTTGGCAAATTGGTTCATAACTTTGCAAAAATGGCTTGAAATTTCAAATGAAATGGTCACTAATGTCAAAATTCAAAACCATAGCTACACTCCATATTTTTTCATGCTCTTAGACATTTTGGAAAGCTCATGTTATGTACTTCAAATCCCTAGTTGAAAGTTTCTTCAAGACCTTTAAGGAAGTGGGTGAAAAAGATCCATGAACTTTGAGAAAAATGAGGTTTTAAGTGAAGTTTTCAAAAGGTACCAACTTTGAAGCTCCATATCTCTTAAATGGTTGATCTTATGGAAAAAAATTATATGTGTCAAAGTTGTTTATTGGATCAAAATCTACAACTTTCATGTTGGAAGTTTTTTTCAGTTTGTAGGTGAAATTTTGAGTTATTCCCCTCCAAAGTTTGGAAAAAACCATGAAAAACACTTAGAAAAAATTTCTAAGTATGAAAGTCAAACTTTTGACTTTTTGATTCTTGATTGATTTTCTTGATTTTTCTTGATCAAATGACTTCTCATATCATATATTGATGATTTAAAACTTCAAAAGTCATGGTTGACCAAAATTCCCCAAAAGTCAAAGGTGATCTTGTGCAGTTGACTTTTTCAGACGAATCGCGTTTCTGGAGATTTCAAATGAGACAGGCTATCCCCACCAAATGAATGGTATGAATGGATCACATTGAAGCATTAGAGGATATTGAGCCATGGTTTGAGTTGTGGCACCATGTCCTGATTAAAAAGTCAGTGGTTCAGTGAATTAGGTCAAAAAACCCTAATTGTCGACCTGATGAAATTGATGACTGTGGATCTTGAATTGAGACACAATTTCCATTGGATGTTGTCATAGGGATTATTTGAAGATGATTGAAACCTTTGATTGACTCTCTGGGGATTTTTAGGGTTTCCCAAATGTGATCCCTGATTTCAGTCCCTGATAGTTCAAAACTCTGATCTGAGGATTTGTCTGATCAATCTTTGTGTAGGAGATGTTATGAGCCAATGGATTAGGTCAAAATGATGCACTTGAGGTCTTGATATCATGTCCCAAGCCATTAGGTCAAATTCTGAGCAAAAGTCAGGAGTATGCTATCTTCAGGCAAAACCCTAATTCAGTCGATTCAGAGCCTTTGAGATTGTTGAAATGAATCTTTGAGGACCAAATGTTGATTGTTGATGAAGATGGTTCTTTTGAGATGAAGGGAGAACAAAACCCTAATTGATTGTTACTTGTACTGGTGAGTGATTTCCTGATCAAATCCTGCTGAGTCACAAGTAGCAAACACAAGCTATGCAATTTGTTAGAGATGCAAATGATGCATATGCAATGATATGAGGTGGTATCTTAGGTCAAAAATTGGGGTATGACATACATGACCTATAATTTTACTTCATGAGGCCAACTTTGAACAAGCACAACTCGAAATGAATTTGGAGAAGGTTGACTTCATGTTGGAAGTTTTTTGAGTTGTGTAGGTGAAATTTTGAGATCCATGAACTAGGTCAAAATGCACTAGTTTGACTTTTTGTTGACTTTTTGATCTTTGATGATTTTTCTTGATTTTATTTGGCCCAATGACTTCAATAATCATATATTGATGATACTTAAAAGTCATGGTTTGACCAAAAACCTTAAAAGTCAAAGGTGATCTTGTATAGTTGACTTTTTCCAGATGAAGTGAAATCTTGGACTTCTGTGATGAATCAAACTCTCCTCCTCAAATGAGTGATGTGAATGGATTATATTGAGGTAATAGAAGTTCTTGAGTCATGCTTTGAGTTTTGGATCCATGTCCTGATTAAAAGTCAACTGTCTAGGTGAATTAGGTCAAAAACCCTAATTGTCGACCAGATGAAATTGATTACTGTAGATCTTGAATTGAGGTACAATGCTAAATGGATATTGTTATGTGAATCATTTGAATATGGTTGAATCCTTTGAGTGATGTCTTGGAGCTTTTTAGGGTTTCCCAAATGTGGTCCCTGACTCCAGTCCTTGATGGGCTCAAAACCCTAGTCTGGTGATCTGAGCAAACCTGAGTCTTGATGACTGGTGTCTAATCAATCATAAGTAAATGAATGAGTCATTTGAGTCATGTGATTGTATTAGAGGTTATTCTCTTGTTGATTGATCCTTTTCCTGAACTCTTTTGTCTTTGAACATCCTCGACTAAGTATCAGATGGATAGGTGACTGCTCTGAGTACCTATCATGAGTCTGATGAGATGTTTGGAGGTATGACATCCCAGGGGGGGTCAAAATTAGGGTATGACACACATGACACAACGTTAAGACACTTTTGAAATTTTTTTCTTTTGGTTAAGGCATTTGAGATAAGTTTTTGGTGTGTGCATGCTTATAGCCATATACTTTTACGAAAAGTCTTTCTCTTTTACAATAGGCCACCCACTTACTAATCTAGGAAAGTAGCTTCTTCTAGAAACCCTTTTCCATGTAATATGTTTTGTGTTGACGCTTCTTTGAGATCAATTGATGTCTTATATAGTGCACTTGGTTTGACTTCTTTGAATAGATATGTTCATCAAACTAATTTACTTGGGTTTGCATCTCTAACCGTCTATGTCGCTTAACCAACTGTTTTTATGGTTTGACTTTTATTGTAACACCTCATTTCTACCCGATAATTAAAATGCGGAAAATATCAGAGTATTTAAAAATTTCTCGACAAAAAAATAAGGCGTCACATATTCACTTCAACAATAAATCACTTCATCGCATTTAGTGGATACATAACACTTTCTAAAACAGAATAACTTCTTTTATTAATAAAATAGCAGAGTCATGATTCTCAATTTCCGAATCAAGTAACATCTTAATCACATAAACAACATCATATTAATAAAGCAACTTCACTTAACATATCATTCTAATAAACCAGGATAGTCACAATAAACAACAACATCATAAATATTATAAATCGTCCCCCCGAGTGCTACGTATCAGAGCGACAAACGACTCGATTAACGGTAACTAAATCTTCATACTCGAACACCTGCACGTTACCAATATAAAGGCAACGGCGAACAAGAGAAAAGGGTGAGATATCAAATCATATAAGTGAGCGCATGATAAATTGTATATTAGGATCCAGGCATATATAGTCATCACATCGCAAGTATTAATATTGCTATACACTTCATGCTTTCACTAATTCAGAAATCTCACATGCTGTACATCTCACAACAACTCACAACACTTCATATTCACATCAATTATATATATACTTCATTTACTTTGCAAGCCAATTCACAATTCATCATAAGTATAAATCACAATTTTAATCCTAAAACATCATCGCATATAAGTCATACATCTAGTCACAAAAACATCACATATAAGTCACCCAGACATATTCAGTTAATTGCACTCACATGTATTGATATCATCATACTATTCATAAAATCATCAATTCACATTTTCACATACTTCCATCATTTAGCAAGTCACCAAATACAATCACAATATATTCACAAAACGTCACAACTATGAATCACATAAGACACATGGGACATGACTCATGTATATGCATGTGGTATCAATCGGAGCTTCAGCCCCCGTCACCAATTGCCATTTGGCCCGTCATGTTTGCCATAGTTTTCAGGCCGTCATGTTTGCCATATTTTTCAGGCCGTCACAGAGTATGCATATGGAATGTGACTCGACAAACAAGACAACACAACATACTCATCACAATCACACATCATCACTAGGCATACGCCCACGTCACTTATAATTATCAATTATTAGAGGTAATTCAACGGTACAATTACTCATTCATCTTCACTTAGTCACAAAATTATCATCACAAATATATAAAACATCACGTATTACCAATCATCACAAACATCGTCATGTTTCGACACATCATCGCAAATCATATAACTTCATATATTAACAAAATCATCACAACAAATCGACACATTAAGCCAAGTCAAATTCGTCTTATAATTCTCTATAAATTAGTCAATTTATTAACTCACTAATCCACTATCAACTGACCAAAATTATTCACCTAATAATCTCTAATTAATCAGATATATCCTACGTCACTACCGGTTATCTAATTCCCGGTTAAATACTCAAGATATCGTAATTTACCGATAAACCGAATAGTTAATCAAAGTTCAAGTTTATTCCAATTAAATAGGCTCATTGAAAATTAGTTCAACCATTAATTTAATCGACCGACTAATATCACAATTTTGACAAAATAACACCACCACGTTAAGGTACTAATTAAACTTAACTACCACATAAATTTTCATCAAATTCCGGAGAACTAATTATACCGCTCAATTTGGCTATTTCGATCAAAAGGGTTGTTTTACATTTATTAGTTACATATCTACTATTGTTTCTAATTATTATATACTGTTTAATGTTCACTTATTAATACTATTATATATACCTTGTTTCGAATATATATATACTATTTCATGTTTACTTAGTAATGCTATTATATATTATATCTTAAACACTGAGAACATGAAAAACACACGTTGGGAACAATAAGAAATGCATAGCAGCACCTAACCATGAGATAGGAAATAAAAAAATTAAGAGAACACCATGTTCTGCCCTTCATTGCATAGAATAATACATATTGCCTCACACAGCATCAGCGCATCCACGCATAAGAAAAATGTTCATTTCCAGAACACCCATAGCAATTTCAACAACAAGAGTGATTTACAGAAACGTTTCATAGATATTCAATTTTCCAGCAACAATTAACACAACAAACGCAATAAATTTAAACACCCAACTCCCCACATACAAGGTTTCATGAGCCCCATTATAGGAAGAGAATCTCACCCTTATCTTATTAATTGAAGCAACTCAATGGATCTCCGATTCACACTTCCGATTGGGCACCATGGATGGAAATCTTCAAGCTTTGCTCATCTTCTCCAAAACTTGCCTCTTCTCTTCAAATCTTGTCTTCTCCAAAAATGACAACTAAATTTCTCATCTCTAAAACCCTAATTTTGTTATTTCCATTGGGCTTAGTCTTTCATTTCTTCTTCACAAACTAATTTAGGCCCAATAAGAATAATAACTCAAAATAACAATATATCACTTTAAATAATATTCCATCGATATAATAATTCCGACTTATAAATAATATTGTTCTTAATATTATTTTCCGACTTCAATTTAATAATTCCAAATGTGCCCTTAAATAACACCGACATTCCAAATTCGACTAAATCGAATATTTCCGGTCTAATCTTAATTACCCAGAAAATTCCCAAAACTTCAAATATTCTTCCAATAATATTTCTAATACTGAAAATATCAAAACTCTTGATTAAATATCAATCCGCCATCCCGAACTAATACCGGCAAATCGTCTCAAAATACGAAAACTTCACTAAACACTCCGGACGTCTAGATTAAACGAATAATCGAATTTCTGGGCGTTACATTTATTATTGACTTTATAGGCACCTTTAAAGTTGTCATCATAGATGTCATCATCAAAAGACGATGCCTTGGATAAAGGTATATTACCCTTGCAAAATAAGGTTCCACACTGTGGAGTGTATGGGGCAGTCACCTCATGCTCAATACCATTGTCCTAACATAAATTCTTGAACTCTCTAGAGTTGAATGCACCCCACCGTCTTTTATGAGGATCTTCAACCTTTGTCCACTTTGATTTTTAACCTTCACTTTGAATTTCTTGAACTCAGCAAACGCCTGATGTTCGAATTTTATGAGTGCTACCCATGTCATTCTGGTGAATTTATCCATAAATTATACAATATACTTGCTCCCTCCAAGTGAAGGTACTTCAAGTGAACCACATACATCAGAATGCACCATACCTAAAGCATGATTTTCTCTTGGAGGCAATTCTTATGAGAATGGAAGTCTTGGTTGCTTGCCTTTCATGAATATGTCACATTATTTCTTTGGTTCCACAATCTTAGGAATTCTAAGTACCAGATTCATTGAATTCAAATGCCCAAAGCTTCTGAACTTCAGATGCCCCAATCTCTTGTGCCACGATTCACTCTACTTTACAACACTTGATGCACTAAGGCATAAAGTATATGTTGTTTCAACATTCACTTTGAATGTTCTATTTCTTCCTAGTTCAAAATGCATAATCAGTTTCTGATTACAATCACACAACCACAAGAGATTGTCCTTCATGGTTAATAAAAATCCTTCCTCAATTAGATAATCAATACTCATCAGATTGCTCTTCATGTTAGGAATATGCCATACATCCTTGATTAGAGTTTCTTTTCCATTCTGCAACTTCATTCTGTCATTTTTCTTTCCTTTAGCATTCACATACTTATCATCAGCATATCTAATCTTGGTCTTTCTACCAGAGTCAAAATCAACAAGCCATTTCTTGTTTTCATTTAGGTTATTTGAGTAGCCAGCTTCCATATACCACCGATCTATCATGCTTTCACCTTCATTCTCAAATGCCATCAATAACACGTGATTATCCTCTGAATCTCCTCTGGCTATATTGGCTTTTTCACACTTGTTTTCTTTATTTGACCGACAGCCATAGGCAAAATGGCCAAATCTATTATAGTTGTAGCACTGAATATTTCTCTTATCAAACTTTTTCTTTCTCTCATGAACATTCTTCTAATTTTTTTTTTCGGAAGAAGGAGGTTCTGGCTTCTGAACTTTCTTTTTCTTATTTTCTAGCCTTGCTTGCTTCTTATTCTTCTTAGCAAAAGAAGCCTTCAGATCTTGTTAAAACACCCTTTCAGACAGACGCAACTCTTGTACCTCTAAACTACTATGAAGTTCATAAATTCTTATGGTACTAATGTCTTTAGAATGTTTTAAGGCTACAACTATGTAATCAAACTAAGGAGTAAGGGATCTGAGTACCTTCTCAATGATTACTTGTTTAGAGAGAGTTTCTCCACAAGCCTTCGTCTCGTTTGTTACTAGAGTCACTAAAGAGATGTAATATGGTAGTTTGTCATTGTTCTTCATGATGAGATTCTCGTAATTTTTGCGTAGAAACGACAACTTCACTTTCTTCACTGATGCCTCACTCTCATAACCTCGGAACAGTATATCTCACACAGCTTTCGTTGTCGTCTTGTTGACGATCTTCTTAAACACCTTCGAATTCAAAGATTGATGGATATAGAACTATGTCTTCTAATCCTTCTTCCATGTTTCACGTTGCAAGTTTCTTTTCGGTTCTATGTCATCTATTGTCGTCTTGTATAACTGTTATTTACGAGATAAAGAACATCTGCATATGAATCGACCACTAACTCCAATTCTTTTCGTCGAATACATGAAGCTTTATGTTTAAACTAGCGTTTCTGATGTTCATCTTCATTCTTGTTCAAATCACTCAGATCTCACAAACACTAATGTTTTCCAATCCTACAGAATTAAGAAATGTGATTCTTCTCCAATTTCAAACTTCAATTAGTGTGAATTTGAGGAAAAAAAATAAATTACACACCTCACATACACTAATGTTTCCCTAAACCAAAACCAGAGTTCTAGACAACAATTTCTTTGAGTTAACTGCGGAAAAGCTCAATTGAAGCACAAGATGATGAAGATGAAGATGTGTGTGTGTGTGTGTGTGTGAGAGAGAGAGAGAGAGAGAGAGAGAGAGAGAGAGAGAGAGAGAGAGAGAGAGAGAGAGAGAGAGAGAGATAAATAGATAGAGAAGAGAAGAGAAGAGAATAGAATAGAAGAGAAGAGAAGAGAAGAGTGTAACAAACTTTCAATCTCAAAAGTGACTACAATAGAAACGGAAAACTACTTCAATGTATATACATAAACCATAAATACAAATTTCAACCAAATGAATTTTAAATGCATGTTAAACTCAAATGCACACTAAATACAACTTAACACCTTGAATTTGAATTACAACTAACAATTTTCTGTTGCCTTAGTCATCGGTGACCAACGATGGCATGAGACTGTGGGTTTTATCCAAGACTAAGTTGTGGATAGCATTATAAGAAGAAAGCATCCAAATTGTTAAATGTAAACATGAATACAAAAATTTAAAAATAAAGGTAAAATAAGATCCAATTAAAATATTTGTGCATGCCTTTATAGATAGTAAGATGTTTAATACAGCCATACCTTCTCATAATAGTTACTACAATTCAAATATTCAGATTTAAAAAATTTAAAAAAGCGAATAACCTAAAATCATTTTATTTTCTATATCTTGCATAAATGGAATGACAATAAAGTGCCAGTTGGAAATTATTCATGCAGCACCTTCCAGAAACAATTCCAACTAGTCTATGTAATCGAAATAAATAACAACAGATTATTGAGAATGATCTACTTAAAATGCAGGACACTCCTTAAATTATAGAAAAGAAAAAATGATGAACATGCTCATATTTTAGTGTCTCAATGTTGAGAAAATTATGGATACAATTTTGTTTGAGACTGGTTTGAAAAATGTATCTTGGATGATTTATCTAAATTGAAAGATATTTGTAAAAAGTTGGACTACTAAACATTACTACGGTGAAGATATATCACCACAATCATTTATTCATCATCGTAGGAATATCTTATTTTTATATGCATTATTATTTATATTTTATTAAAAAACATTTTATCATGGTTTCTAAATCTAAGTGTGGTCATTGAAATTTGGTGACAAACATTAAATTCCAGCGTCAATATTTTCCATTTTTTCAATACAAATAAGCGTGTGTCCCTTAACATTTTTTGTTATTTAAAAATTAAAATTCTAACATTTATTGTTGTTTCATTCAACCGTTATGTGTTTCATATTTCAATACGGTTGTTTCTTGCGACCGTTGTGAAATTCTTTTAAATTAAAAACAAAATAACATAATAACCAATTTAATTCGTTCATAACACACAAAGGTGTCATAGCGAACGAGACAACAAGGATGGTGAAATATCACAATCTTCATTCATTTCTGAAAAAAATATCTTTATCCTTCTCTGACTTACGGTACATTACATTTATTTGTTTGTTGTTGATTTTATTGAAGAGTAATTCAATATTCAGAAGTTGTGATGTGGGCTGATCTTTTGATGGTTACTCAGAAGATGTCGTTGACCAGAAGATGTTATCTTTTGGGTCCCACTTGCTTAGCTGTTTAGTAGTAAGGATACTTTAGTATTTTGTAGTACTGTTTGTATCTTAGACTTGTTCACTAAGTTTACTATTTTAGGGCTTATGTGGCAAGATTTTTCTTTTCCTATAAATAGCCTTGTAATAGCTATCATTAATAGCAGAATACAACATTTTATTCTCTCATCTCTTTTGCGCCGTTATTCTATTATTCTCTTTGTCACCATCTTTATTCATTGTGCACCAACAATTGGTATCTATAGCTCCGGTTCCAAACACAGGGAAACACGAGTGAACGTGAGTTTGTGTGACTGTGTGATTGATTTTGTTTCTGGGAAACAAAGTTGTGTTGAATCACATTTTTCTTGATTGTTTGTGGGTTGGGAAACACTGTGTGAGTGTGAGTGAAATCAGTTTTTTATCTGCACAAGTTTAAAGATGAGTGGAAGCAACTTGAATACCAAACTTCCAGTTCTTGATGGTAAAAACTGGAATAGATGGATGATTCAAATGCGTGTATTATTTGGTGCTCAAGATGTTCTAGATCTTGTCAGTGGAGGGTATATTCCGGTTGCAGCGGATGCAACGGAAGAACAAAGAGAAGCGCAGAGAGAGACGAAGAAGAGAGACCAAAAGGCGTTGTTCTTCATCCATCAGTGTGTGGATGTGAATGTGTTTGAGAAGATTGCTGATTCTATGACGTCAAAGGAGGCGTGGGATATACTGGTCAGGTGTTACGGTGGTGACGTATCAGTGAAGAAGGTGAAGCTTCAATCCCTGAGAAAGCAATATGAGAATCTCAACATGAAGAACAATGAGAAAGTCTCTGAGTATATCTCTAGAGTGATTGTGATCACTAATGAGATGAAGGCTTGTGGAGAAACTCTTTCTGAACAAGTAATCATAGAGAAGATATTGAGGTCACTTACTCCTCAATTTGATTATATTGTTGTATCCATTGAACATTCTAAAGATCTGGAAACCATGAGAATAGAAGAGTTGCAAAGCAGTTTAGAAGCACAAGAGTTGCGTCTGACTGAGAGAACTTCTGAGAGAGAAGTTGAGCAAGCTCTGAAGGCTTCTTTTGTCAAGAAGGACCAGAAGCATAGACGTGGTGATAGATTCCAGAAGGAAGCCTCAACTTCTGATGAGAAGAGATATCAGAAGGGAAAGGATAAGAAGAAAGTTCAATGTTACTGTTGCAAACAGTTTGGCCATTTTGCTAGAGACTGTTTGGCAAACAAAGGAAGGAGATCAGAAGAAGCAAATATAGCCAGAGGAGGATCAGATGATGAACCTGTGCTATTGATGGCTTCAGAGTCTGACGAAAGACGTTCGTCAGAGTGGTGGTATATGGACACTGGATGTTCAAATCACTTGACTGGAAACAAACAATGGCTGATAGACTTTGATTCTGAAAGGAGGACAAAGATCAGATGTGCTGATGATAAGTACCTTTATGCAGAAGGTATGGGAAATGTCAAAGCCAAAGTAAAGAATGGAAGGACTGTTCGGATCAAGGATGTTTGGTATGTTCCTGGAATCAGAAGCAATCTGATGAGTGTAGGTCAGCTCATTGAGAAAGGTTTCTCAGTTGTTATGAAGAACAACCTCTTGAAGTTGTATGATTCCAATCAGAAGTTGATTATGCAATCTGAAAAGGGAATCAACAGAACATTCAAGGTGAATGTAGAAACAGCTGAAACAGAGTGTCTAAGCGCTGAAGGCTCAGAAAGTGATAGTAAGTTGTGGCACAAGAGGTTGGGGCACTTGAACTATAGAAGTCTGGGGCATCTAAGTTTTAAGAAGCTCGTACGTGGCATTCCTAAGATTGTAAAGCCTGAGAAGTCATGTGAGGTATGCATGAAAGGCAAACAACCCAGATTGCCATTTGTATCAGAAGTTGCTCCAAGAGCAAAGCATGCTCTGGGAGTAGTGCACTCTGATGTGTGTGGACCATTTCCAGAACCTTCACTTGGAGGAAATAGGTATTTTGTGTCTTTTGTGGATGAGTTCACAAGAATGACGTGGGTAACACTTATCAAGTTTAAGACTGAGGTGTTCACAGAATTCCAGAAGTTCAAGGTGAAGGCTGAGAAGCAGAGTGGTCAGAAGATAAAGATTCTCAGAACGGATGGTGGAGGCGAGTATAACTCTACAGAATTCCAGAAATTCTGTGATGATAATGGAATTGAGCATGAAGTTACTGCTCCTTATACTCCTCAACACAATGGTCTTGCTGAACGTAGAAACCGTACTTTGCTTGATATGACGAGAAGTATGCTCAAAGAGAAGAAGCTTCCTCATAATCTATGGGGAGAAGCTGTTGCTACTGCAGCATATGTGCTCAACAGGTGTCCAACGAAGAGGCTGAAGGAAATTGTTCCTTTAGAGAAGTGGACTAAAGAGAAGCAAAGTGTTAGTCATCTGAAGGTTTTTGGTTCTGTGTGTTACAAACACGTTCCAGAAGCTAGAAGGAAGAAGCTGGACGATAGAAGCAAAGTGATGTTATTGGTAGGGTACCACAGTACAGGTGCATACAAGCTCTATTGTCCAGAGACTAACAAAGTTGAAGTCAGCAGAGACGTCATTGTGAAGGAATCAGAAGTTTGGGATTGGAAAGAGTCTCAACCAACTTCTGATGTAGAGATAACTTTTGAAGAAAAGTTAGAGTCAGAAGATGAATCTTCTGAAGACGAGTCAGAAGATGAAGCATCTTCTGAAGATGAGTCAGAAGAAGAATCTGATTCTGATCCAGATTCTGATGATGATCCAGATTCTGGTGGTAGTCATGATTCTGGAAGGGAAAACTCTGAAGACATAGGGTCTGGAGGACAAGCTTCTGGAGATGATCATGGAGGTGGTGACTCAGGAGTAGCTGACTCTGAAGTAGCTCAGCGACCACAAAGAGTCAGAACTATACCAAGAAGGTTTGCAGATTTTGACATGTTGCACGACACAGAAGTTGACTCAGAAGGAGAGGTCATTCAGTGCGCCATGTTAGTAGATTCTGAACCAGTGAGTATAGAAGAAGCGCTCAAGAAGAAGGTCTGGCTAAATGCCATGATTCTGCTGTGTCTGTATGTTGATGACATATTGCTTACGGGGAGTTGTACAGAAGATTTGATGAAGTTCAAGAAGGTGCTGATGAATGAGTTTGAGATTACAGACCTTGGGAAAATGTCATATTTTCTAGGGATGGAGATTCTGTACTCAGAAGATGGTATCATTTTGCATCAGTTGAAGTATGAGTTAGAACTTCTGAAGAAATTCAAGTTGGAGAATTGCAAAGCTGCTGTTACACCGTCAGAAGTGAATCAGAAGTTGGACTCTGATTCTGAAGGTGAAGATGTTGATGCTACGGTATTCAAACATCTGGTTGGTTCTCTAAGGTATTTGTGTAATACCAGGCCTGATATATGCTATGCAGTTGGATTGGTTAGTAGGTTCATGAGTAAACCTAAGTGGTCCCATTACCAAGCTGCTGTCAGAGTCTTGAGATATGTCAAGGGAACTCTGAAGTTTGGCATATTGTTTCCTTCTGGGAGAAAGGAAGAATCAGAGTTATTAAGTTATTCTGATTCTGATTGGTGTGGAGACAGAGTTGATAGAAGGAGTACTTCTGGATATTTGTTCATGTTTCTGGGAGGCCCTATCTCTTGGAGTTCCAAGAAGCAACCTGTTGTTGCTCTATCAACCTGTGAAGCTGAGTACATCGCAGGCGCTGTAGCTGCATGTCAAGCTGTGTGGCTTCTGAATCTATTAGAAGATCTGAAGATTAGAGTGAAGAAGCCTCTGAAGCTGATGATTGATAACAAGTCTGCAATCAATCTTGCCAAGAATCCGGTGTTACACGGAAGAAGCAAGCATATTGAGACTAAGTATTATTTCTTGAGAAGCCAAGTCCAGAATGGAACATTAGAAGTTGTGCACTGTAGCACTCAGAAGCAAGTGGCAGATGTTCTGACGAAGGCGATCAAGACGGATCAATTTCTGCTCTTGAGGGATGGAATTGGCGTTGTCAGCTTTGAGTGAAGAATATAAATTAAGGGATGGTATTGAAGAGTAATTCAATATTCAGAAGTTGTGATGTGGGCTGATCTTCTGATGGTTACTCAGAAGATGTCGTTGACCAGAAGATGTTATCTTTTGGGTCCCACTAGCTTAGCTGTTTAGTAGTAAGGATACTTTAGTATTTTGTAGTACTGTTTGTATCTTAGACTTGATCACTAAGTTTACTATTTTAGGGCTTATGTGGCAAGATTTTTCTTTTCCTATAAATAGCCTTGTAATAGCTATCATTAATAGCAGAATACAACATTTTATTCTCTCATCTCTTTTGCGCCGTTATTCTATTATTCTCTTTGTCACCATCTTTATTCATTGTGCACCAACAGATTTCTTGTTCTTTCTCTATCCCTCCATCTATCCCTCTCTATTTCTCTCATCGTGATAATGATACTGCTTTCTCGAAGTTTATATTCTTCATTAGGGTTTCTTTATTTAACATGATAATATTGTGATGTGTATTGCTTTTGTTTTATTCTATTTTTGTGACGATAACTTTGTGTAGTTACTAACTCATTATTGGATTGTCGATATGCTTTAGGTTTTGGTGTTGTTAATAAAAGTAAACGGAAACAAACACTAAGAGAAAGAAATTCTTTTATTCATTAAGTAGGTATTACATTTTGGATCCTCAACTAATGTACCTACATTAAATAGTTTTATTCTTTATCCCTCTCTTCTTCCACTTTGGAGGCACCAACAACAGAAGTGCCTACATTAGATAATTTTATTCTTTATCCCTTTCTTCCTTCATTTTGGAGGCACCAACAGATGTGCCTATTCCTTCAGACTTCTTAACCTTTGAAGTTTTTCCAGACTTTTGTTTCTTTTCCTTTGCTTGTTTCTTCATCAGCTTGGTAATCTCCTTTTCAAAATCCCTTTTTTCAGCCTTATATTGCTTTGGTTTACATTTACCCATTTTTGTGACTAAAGATTAAAGGAAAACGAAAATTGAAAGAAAAAAAAGTTAAAAGTAGATTGTTTTGTATAATGTGATGCTATTTATTTGTATATATATATAGACCAATATGATATAACCATCAACCTAGCTAGAAAAATCCATATGATATACGTGTTGGTTTCT
The DNA here is from genome assembly GCF_029867415.1 of Vicia villosa. Taxonomy (NCBI): domain Eukaryota; kingdom Viridiplantae; phylum Streptophyta; class Magnoliopsida; order Fabales; family Fabaceae; genus Vicia; species Vicia villosa. The sequence continues at coordinate 342,890 of NW_026705562.1, read as the reverse complement.
AGATTGTATTAGGTGAAGAACCAGCTGTCACTTTATTATGATTCCATCTAAGTGCGATATAGAAAATCAAATGCATTTATCACATTTAATTTTTAAAATTTACAAATTTAACAATTTAATTCATATAGCATGGGTTTGAATGTATTAACAATTTTGTTCTCTATAGATGCATGTACAGACGTTATTATAGGATTTCTTTACATTTAGTTGTTGGATGTTTAGAGTATATTAATAAAAATGAGAATGTAATTTTTCGATATAATATTAAGAAAACTTTTTCTAATATAATATAAAAACGTATTTACTAAAAGAGAAATAAAGACATAAATGCAAAAAAAAATTATATCTCATAAATAGTTTAGGTTACTTAACATCACTAAAATATCAGTAGAAGAAAGGTTTTCAAAATACTCAGAATTATTTAACTTAAGAACAATATTATATATTTTAAGTAAATTGAATCCTGTTAAGATTATTTTTGCCAAAATGTTTGAAGCCTAAAGACATGTCATAGAGAACTTGACCCTTGGACCATTTCCACGTTAATTATAAAAATATAAAAGTTAATTGTCTTATTGAAAAAAAGATGTATGTAAAAGATAAAAAAATATATACATAGAATATCTACTCTTTCTACTTTTCAGAATATGTATAAACATAAACGTTGATTTTTTATTGACAAATAATATATTTAATAGATAAAATTATAAGAAGTGTCGAAATGGAAAGCATGGCACATGAACGTGGACTTAGTGTTTTTTAGGAGTGTTTGTCCAAGGGCTTTAACCAATAATCCCTACAGTAAAATTTTCTACGGAGAGGATGTCATACATTTTCAACATAAATGATTAGGCACAGAGCGAAGCAACTTAACTGTTTTTTTTAGAATGATTCGAATGCATACGGAGTCACAAATTCAAGGGAGAAATGCATGCGGCGAAGAGGTGTCAACTTCTAGGACCAAAGCAGTTGAAGACAGTTAATCTGGTATTAGTATAAAGAGAAGTTCTAGTGTTAGGATTCGGTGTGCCAAAATTATTGCAGAAACTCCCAAACTCAAAGTATCTAAGCGATAAGGGAGAAAAGAGTCAGTCAAGCAAAATGTATGATCCTGAACACCGTGTTATTAATAATTTAAACAAATTTGTTTTATTTTAATTTCTTTTCTAGACTTTTTATGTTTAATTTTTCGCCGTACTATTTTCAAAGATTTCGACCAAGTTGAAGTCCTTCATTTCCTACAAGTCTTTACATTTTAACATTGTAGAAATCATAATAGAATTCACCTCACGCCAAACATTCAAACAAAGTCAGAATATCTTAGCACATACGTCGTAGGATCAACAAGTCGATCTTGCAAGTAACCATTTTGGAGGACTGACGCTTATTTACTAAATTTTACGGTAAACAAATCAGCATGCCCAGTGGGACCTATTTGTGCGTTAGATTCATAATTAGATTCTTTACAATAAACGTGTCTCTGTTACAAGATATCGTCAGTTCTTCATTTGTGGAATGTTCTCGGTTGAATGCACTTAAGGAATTGTAAAAAACTCTTATAAATGACATTTCCATCGTAAAAAAAAAACCCCACCTCCCCAAAGCGAACACCAGAATACTCAGTACAAAATAACATGTAATGGGAACATCGAATGTTGAAGGAGGAAATCCTTCCTACATCCGTCAGATAAATAATCCGACTGTCCCACAAGGGACAGTAGTTACCCCAACACGAGTTTCGAGCATTCCTACTACTCCTAAGGCACCCCATTTTGTGGTTTTAGACCAAAGGCCTCTCTTTGAAACAAATTTTTCAATGCCCTTTAACAGACGAGAACAAACATATGGTATTGCCAACATTAGAATGGAAAGCCTTCAACCTAGTGCATCCATGTTCGTAGACAATACAATGGATATCACATCCCTTAGGTATCCTTGTTTACCTCCAGGGACAATAGTGACTTATCATGGGGAGTCTATGCATCTCAGGCGGAGAATTTTTTTTTAAATCTCATCCAACCCTCTTAAAAGCTTTTTGATTATGACAAAAAGGGGGGAAAGAATAGTAGTTTTTGATGAAAAATAAGTTGCTTGATTGAACATATAAATGGGAATGAAATATACGTGCTTAATTATTATCATCTCATAAAATTATTCCATCAAAATACATGGTTTTTGTCATCATCAAAAAGGGGGAGATTGTTAGAACAAGATTGGGAATCTATGTTCAGAATATGGTTTTGATGATAACAAGCATATATTTTATAGGTAACAATTTGATTACTAATGACTTCATTGAAATGTGCAGATATTATGTTGAAAGCCGTATACAACATTCACAATAACAGTATCATAAAATAATACATGATGTTCGGCAGAAGATCATCAAAAGTTCTAAAGGTGCACGAAGAAGACAGATAAAAGCAACAAACAACAAAGTCACATGAGAACCTTAAAAGAAGATACAACCTCAGTCTAAAAACGAATAAAATACAACTGCATTCAGAATCAAGAGAAAAAGCCGTTAAAAACATAATCATTAGCCATACACCTACAACACTTCAATGGAACAACTCCCGAGGTTGATTGAAGAAAGTAACCCACATGCAGGTTGTTGGAGAAAACAAAAGTAAGAAAGCAACACACAAGCATTTAATGTGCTCTTCAAAGATCAAGATAACAGATACAATCTAAAGAGTAGAAATACAAGAAAGATTCATTATGGAAAAGTGTGGTTCAAGATGATGTAGTGCCCAAAACTGAAAAATGATTAAAAAGCTTAAACAGAATCTATCTGAAACACTATCTTTGCAGAAACTATAAAACAGTTGTCTTAATTTGCTTGAAGTGAAGAATAGAAGATCAAAACAAGAAGCAAACTTGAATAAGAACTGTTGTTCCTAATCTGCTTGAAGAGAATAGTAGAAGACTAAAACAAGAAGCAAATTTGAATAAGAACCATTGTTCTTAATCTGCTTGAAGAGAAGAATAGAAGACCAAAACAAGAAGCAAACTTGAATAAGAACCGCTGTTCTTAATCAACTTGAAGAATAACAGAAGACCAAAACAAGAAGCAAACTTGAATAAGAACCATTGTTCTTAATTTGTTTGAAGAAACGAACAGGAGATCAAAATAAAATGCAACTTTGAATAGATACTCTGTTCACAATCTGTCTTTAAAGAAGAATTAAAGATGAAGATCAACTTAAAGAAGTTCTCAACAACTGAAGTTAATATTCTTACTCTCCCTACTCATACCAAGCAATGGATCTCATCTGAAGATGCAGACAAGAAGACTCCAATGATTATTCACTTAAAAAGTGATTACTTTTCATATAGTTTGTAACTAGAATATTTGCTTATTAAGAAGCACTGTGCTGAAACCAATTTAATTTGGTGATGATGCCTTGAGCGACCAAGTAAAGGTCAGAAGCTTGAGAAGATAATGATGGTGGTCACTATGGAAATTCTCTTGGAGACCAAGTTAAGGTCTAAAGTCCAGAAGTCAATGGATGTTATATCTTTGGATCAGATCACTAAACAGTCCATTGTAGTTAGTCACGAGAAGTTGGCTTGTGCAGGGTTACTAGATTGATGAACGTTATATCTCGCCGAGATCACTGAACGGTTCAGTCATCTAGTGGTTAGTCACTCGCGGGTAGCATGTGCAGGGCTAGTCACTCGCGGGTAGCTTGTGCAGGGTTAGTCACAGCAGTTGGCTGTTTAGGTTGTTAGTCACGACAGAGGATCGTGCAGATGTAATCAAGTTTGGTTATAGTGGATTAAGACCTCTGTTGAGAGGCAAATCACCTGAGGAAGGTGGACTGGAGGTAGCCTTAATCAGAAGGTGAACCTGGATAAAAATAAACGTGCCTCTTACTTTCTGCAAAATTCAATTAACTCTGAACATTCACGCAGAATATCCTTAGAAATGTACTAAGACAAGCCAGAAGTTTTGATGATATAAAGAAGTTAAATTGAATATCTCATTGGTTATGCAACTCCATTCCAAGCATGTTTCCGGAACATTTAAAGCATATCCAGAAGATGAGATACTAAGAGAAAGAAAAGAAATTAAAGAAAGGGAATTTTGGAATTGATAAAGAACACAATTCAATCCCCCGTTTCTTGTGTTTTTCTCCACCTTCAATATTAGAAAAGTTGCATACGAATAAATTATCATAGTTCCTTCGATATAAAGATCATAGTCCCTCGATCTTGCCAAGGCTTAATTCAGCTCTCAAACTTTTTTATTTTTTTGGAGTGGGTTCAGAAGAAGGAACAATAGCTTCTACAGGTACCTACAATAAAATGACCATACTATAGCTTAAGGGTTTGAAACATATAGTCATTGGTTAGAAAAACAAAGAGTGCAGGAAAGTACCACATAAGGATGTTCTGTGGCTCGAGTAGAGGTAGTGGCACCACTTACAGCGTCTCCGAAACGCTTTTGATGCTCAACCGTTGTAGAAATGTCAATAAAACAAAAGCCACGAAGTTGGGAAAGAGTTTATCAGAATACGAACGAACAAGTAAAAGACTAATAGCTTTCCACACCTTCATGTATAGGAGTTAAAATCCTAACATGTTCAATATTGACATGAAGGTGTCCTTTGAAGTCGTCCAAAAAGTTATTAAATAGGACTACCCGATGCGCTGGCTTTAAGGAATCATTTTTAATATGTTCTAAAAAGATCCACAAGGCCACCAGTCTAGGAATGGGGGGCAAAATGCTAGAATCATGTCCGAACTTGGTAAAGGTGGGAACTTAGGAGGATATAGGTTGAAAGCGACATCATACCTATTTTCATATGTCACGTAACAAGGTAATTTTAAACTAGGTAGTTTTTTCAAAAACTTTTCTCTCAAGGTCACAACATCGTCGTAAATAGTCTGGTCTAAGCACTCAAGATTATAGATGACTTCCAAGTATTATTGAAAAGCCTGGATTTCCTTGTTACATAAGAGAGAAAGCACCAGTTAGTCGAGTTTTGAACAGTGAACTGATACCACAATCTTCTACAAAATATCTAAGCCATCAGTCAAAATATTCTTTGGTAGTATAGAAAGCAGGTTCCAATGAAAGAGGAGTAAGGACAGGAATATCGACAACAAAGCTAGCAAGGCATTCAACAAACTCTTCCTCATTAAAATTGATGGATCAAAGACACAAACTGCACTTGTTTTGATAAAACAACGAGGAACAGGTTGGCACACGCCAAATTCGCAAGCCACCAAATTGGGTTGATAACAAAGAGCTTCACTCTTTCTTTTGTTCTCAGCCTAGAGACGTTAAGCTTCAGAGTACGAAAAGCTTCCTAGATGCTTTTCCACTCGACTAGTAAAGTAGGGTCCGTATGAGGGAATCTCCTAGTAAACCATCCAGGACCATGTAATCTATAGGCAAAAGAAAGAGTCACAGCAGCGTCGTAAATTGTCTGGTATAAGAACTCAGGATGTAGACGACTTCAAAGTATTTTTGAAAAGCCTCGACTTCTTGGATATGTTAGGCTTTACCTTTCTTGAATTTTTGCTGCATCAGAGAGAAAGCACCAGTTAGTCGACTTTTGATCAATGAACCGATACCATAATATCTAAGCCACCACTCGAAAAATTCTTCGGTAGTATAGAAAACAGGTTCAAATGTAAGAGGATTAAGGACAGGAATATCGACATCAAAGCTAGCAAGGCACTTAGCACACTGTTCCTAACTAAAACTGGAAGATCAAACCCACAAATTTCACTTGTGTTGATAAAAACAACGAGGAATAGGTTGGCACACGCAAAGTTGGTGTGCCACAAATTGGGTTGATAACAACCAAATTCACTCTTTCTTTTGGTCCCAGCTTAGTGACGTTAAGCTTGGGAGTAAGAAAATCTTCCCATATGCTTTTTGACTTAACTAGTAAAGCAGGGTCCATATGAGGGAATTCCCTAGTAAACTAGTTAAGACCATGTCGTCTACAGGAAAAAGTTGGCATATATGTAATAAAATGTCGACCTAAAGAACATGATCAGGTACTTAGTCAAAGCAGCCTCCAGATTCAGATCACCAACATAGGGCATCATTTGTGCAAGACGAAGACCTTCAATGATTCTCTGATTGAGGGTGGTATCTCGTTGTTCCGGTAAGTCAAGACGCAAAGGTTGTGTAAAAGTGGCCTTTAGCCAGAGCTGGAGCAACAAAAAAAGGCCAACAAGTAGGTAACTAGCTGTAAGTTACAAAGAGGTCATAAGATAAACTCCTTCACCTAAGGATTCATAGAGAGATACTAGTATTAGTTCACTCAAGAAGATGTTGCAACCTTGGTGGAGTTGGTGAGCTAAGGCGATGAATCGTTTGGATAACCATAAAGCCAAGAAAGCGATAAGCTCTTGGTGAGGAGCGGAGTCGACGTTTTGATAATGGTAGTGTTCCATGTATTTGGTAAAACCAACTATATCTTTGTCAAACTTAGTACTATCTTCCTCAATGTTAGTTGGGTTGAAAGATTAACCTGTAGGACGAAGGCCATTAATTGCGAATAGGGTAGGTGTCATCATCCCAAAACTAAAGTGGAAGGTATTTGTCAAACCCTCCTAGAAATAAATTGAAGACACTAGAATATTGGAGTAATAGGTAGGACCAACCCTAGATAGTTGGATCAAGTTGAAGAGCCCTTGTTGTTTCAATCTTAAGATCCTTACTGATTGAGGGTTAAGTGTGATGATAGGTAGTAAAAAACTCTGCAATTTGTTTAACGGCTTTGGCGTTTGCTAAGGGAAGAAGTGGGAATGATCGTGGACATGCGGTGAACATCATGTAGATAGTTGTTGGCTGATTGAGAAAATTATTGAGCGTGGGCCGCTTTTTCCTAGGAAATTATAGCTAGATAATATGTAAGTGGTTGCACGCCTGCAGACATGTCCTTTGAAAGAAAGTCATGATGACAATGACGTTAGAACGTAATAAAAAAGGGAAGTTAAAATTGCCCTCTTCTTATGGACAAATCGAAAAGGACATTTTAGGAGGGAAATTTATCAGCTAGGATTTCGACGGGAAGAGAAATCCATCAAAGAGCCAAGAAAGTATAAAAACTGAGTCGACCATAAGCAGATTTGAAGAGTTCGACAGGGACGGAAGATTTCTAGAATCTAACGCGAGAAGAAAGTCGTGTCAAAGTCGTGTTCGAACTAGGTAATTAAAAATAAGACGTGGACAACCAAAGTGCAGAACGTAGGTACAATAGAAGGATAGTTTTAAAACTTTGAGAGTACACATGGCATGCATTGAGACAAATGTCACCAAAAAGCAGTTACACTTTTGTATAATAAATAAACCTTATAAATAGTTCTAAGGCTGTTCAAACTTACACAAACTTGTACGCTGACACTCAAAGTAACCAAGCTATGAGAAAAATTAGTCAACAAAGGGCAATGTATGTTTGTATCACCAACTTTATCATTGTCCCAATATTCCCTAGTAGATCTCGCAAAGTAACCTTTAAAAATTGATTAGATTCTAAGTGAGAAACCTATTCAAGACAAAACTGGTGGATAATCATATAATAAACATTGATTTTAAGAACATATTGAATGTTAATGTTGTTGGTGCTTTTATTGGCTAATTGGCATCTATGTTTGGCTAAAAAATAATAGCAGCAAAACATAATACAATGTGTAAGTCTTGCAATTATAAAAGAAGAAAACAGGTACAAGCAAGATGTTATATGGAATGTCATGACTTCAACCATGACATCGCGCCTGCGGAACTGGAATGAAGATTCAGTTTGATTCTCAACAGATACAGAATATTCTATGAATATTATGTAATCCTATATGGCGCAAATTTAAAGGTCAAAAGAATCAAGTCAGAATATTGAAGAATCAGATCAGAAGATTGAAGATTCAGCAGTTTCTAATTTAGGAGATAAATTAGGAAACTTATGATTAAAAGACCTTTATTGTAGCAGAAGATATCTGCTAATTTGTAACAGCAAGGAGTGCTGCAATTTGTAAGCCAAAGCCCAAGTTATGTTTACAACTAATGTCTGGAGTAAGCATTGTGTGAATTCTCTTGAAGTATGGCTATTTTCCGCTGCATAGCCTCTGTGCAACCCCAATTGTATAAGAAAGATTCTAGGGTTATTTATACTCAACATAATGTATGGCAGAATCCTACAACTATAATTAAAGTGTCAAAGATGAGAAATCTCTCAAGTCCACTCATAATGGCATGGTTTATTAGAGCTTGTAAATATCAATTGATTAATGATATTTATAATCATCTGCAAGTGTGAACCTTGAAAAATATCAAGGCTGGAGGATTCCTAGAAGGAGGAACAGATGTCCTACCGGATGTCAGGACATTAAAAACTGGTATGCAGCTACCAAATGAAGAATAGTTGTTCTGGTGCTAAACTGACGTAGTGTGAGAACATTGGTTTAGAACCTACTCCTGGACTGGAAGAGGAGACATTTGACCATAAGTTGATCAAGACACGATTAACAGGTGCTTCTACTCAAACTCTGTTAGAAGTAAAAAGCTCAGCACCAAAGAAAACTCATGAAGGTATTCCTTTCTGATCCTTTATGTTTAAATCAAGATGAGCTTACATCAGGTATTTTCCTCTGATCAATGGAACCAGATACGTGTATTTTCATTCTTAACCATAAAGCAGTTGTTGGATCTGAATACTGTGTTTCAATCACAGTGAAATATGGTCAAGAATGTTTATTGCCCTAGTAGTTATCCAGAAAGGGTAGTGTTGTTTGGAATTAAGGAAGTCAGATGGCTCAGAAGAATCTGACTAACTCAGTGTTATGCTATAACTAAGTCTGTTCCAGAAACCTAAATGAGGGAATCTCCTCTATAGGTACAGACTATGGCATCCGTCATCTCAAAATCAGAATGGAAGTTTGAAGAAAAGCTTATTGAGATGTTGGCTAGTGTATTCCTTGATATGTCTGGATATTGCTGATAATTGCATTATTCTGTTTCCACCCCAAGTGTTATGAATTAGATGTTAACTATGTTAACCAAGAACCATGAATAATAATTTCATATCACATGTCACAACATTATCTCATGATCTTAAGTTTTCTTTGTATTGTGTTTGCCAAGAGAAGAAAGTATAAAAGTGAAGAGGTAATCACTCAGAATGACCGAGTGTGAGTAGAAAATTCTAACTGAACTGGTAAGTACTTTGACGGGAGACTTAGTACTTAATGGGTATAGTACCTGGATGCAAGACTAAAAAGAAGAAAGCAGTCAGGATGAACTAGTGTGAGTAGTAAATCTTACTAAGTAACTAATAAGTACTTTGCCGGGAGACTTAGTACTTATTAGATGAGAAGTCCTTCTAGTTATGTATTCAAGGATTAGTGTGAACCAAAAGTCCGTGTTCACTATTATCTTCACGAAGTAAGGAAGTACGGCAAGATTATCTAGTGAAGCATACTGAATCTGTTAAATATCTTAATGGGGGCTGGATATTTACAATTCCTGTATGAAAAGCTCAGACGTGTATACTGAAGATTGATTTATGGTTATACATTCATAGTTTCTTCTACTTCAAGTTGCAGAGTGTGGCAATTTGAATCTTGTGTAGAAAGTAAACTGAGTGTCATACCCTAATTTTTGACCCCCCTGAGATGACATATCTTCAGGATTTTCATCAGGTCAAAACAAGTACCCAGAGCAGTCATTTCTTCATCTGGCATTCAATCAAGGACGTTCAAAGACAAGAAAACTCAGGCAAAGGATCAATCAATAGAAGGATTAGTCTCTAACACAATCATAGGACTCAAAAGCTTCATTTTTTCACCTATGATTGATTAGACACCCAGTCATCTGAGTACAGGTTTATTCAGGTTACCAGACTAGGGTTTTTGAGCCTATCAAGGACTAAAATCAGGGATCACCTTTGGGAAACTCTAAAAAGCCCCAGGGGATCATTCAAAGACATCAATAATCTTCAAATAGCTCATATGACAAGATCTACTGGACATCACACCTCAATTCAAAGCCTACAGTCATCATTTTCATCTGGTCGACAATTAGGGTTTTTGACCTAATTCACCAGGATAGTTGACTTTTAATCAGGGCATGGATCCAAAACTCAAGACATGATTCAAGAACCTCTACTACCTCAATATAACCCATTTACATCACTCATTTGAGGAGAAGATCTTAATTCCACACAAAAGTCCAAAATCTCACTTTATTTGGAAAAAGTCAACTGTATGGGATCACCTTTGACTTTTAAGATTTTTGGTCAAACCATGACTTTAAAAGATCAGTATCATCAATATATGGATATTAAAGTCATTTGACCAAAGAAATTCAAAAAGAATCATCAAGGAGCAAAAAGTCGGGAATTAGGGTTTTTGAGGGCATTGTGGGAACTCAAAATTTCACCTACACAACTCAAAAAACTTCCAACATGAAAGTTGTAGATCTTGAAAAATAAAACAACATCTTACATAGGAACTTTTTTCAAAAGAGCAACCATTTAAGAGTTTTGGAATTTTGAAGCTTTAGGTTATAAAAACTTAGAAATTTTTCTAAGTGTTTTTAACCTAGTTTTCATCCAACTTTGGGCTCATTTTTCACAATTTTCCCAAATGATTCTGAAGAAACCATAAACTAATGATTTGAAGTAGATGTTTAGGGCTTTCCAAATTGTGCTCAACCTTCCCCAAATTCATTTTGAGCTAAGAGTTATGCTTGTTCAAAGTTGGCACCATGAAGTAAAATTATAGGTCATGCATCATTTTTGAACTTTGCAATTTTGTGCACATGACCTCACTTATGGATGCTACACGACCCATAACACATCTGAAAACATGCCATGCATTCATTTCCACCATGACATGAGAATTGAGGAAGATTCCCAAAACAAGAACATGTGATTATGTAATGATTACATTTGGGAATTTATGGCAAATTGATGAATCACCCAAGGAATCTTCTCACCAACCAATTAGAGCTCACTCTGCATCAGAAATGTTCCCTAAGATCAGATAGGATCAATGGATGGGGGGCTGGCTCGAAATTGCAATGATCACTCTTGGATATTCCTTGAAATTTCTTCATGGCTAAGAAACCAAACTCACTTCACTAAGCAAGCTCACTATACACAATTGCTCTGAATCAATTGCCTATAAATAGAGGGCTCTTTCTCATTCAGAAAACACACCAAAGCAACCATATTCCTTGCTTTCTCTTTCTCTTCTCATGCTTATGGTTTTTCAAAGTTCTTTGGCAAGAAGAATCGTTTTCTTCAAACCAGAGCTTATCTTTGGAAAGTAAGCATTCTAACATCTCAAAGGGGTTCATTTGAGGTGATCCAAGCACCTGGATCACTTCTGTAAGTGGAGGAACGCCATTGTTGCTCTCACTTTGGAGCTGTTGCAGTTGGAGGTCCATAGAGCAATTCAGAAGGTTTCCAACAAAGCCAAGCATCCAGACGTGTTCCTCAGGTGATAGTGAAGCTGTTCAGATGGCTGCAGCTCATCTGTAACTCAAGATTCATCACTCTCCATGTCCACTTGAAGCTCAAATCGAGGGAGGTCCATAGAGCAATTCAGGAGAATTGAAGCTACAATAAGCATTCAGTTAGCATCACTGAGTCCCAAGGAAGCTTTTGGGATCATTCATACAAGCCCAGGTGCTCTCTATCATCCTCACGACCTCCATTTTCAGAGGTAAGTTTCTGAACTCCATCTCTTTAATTTAAGTACTCTTTGTGATAAAGCTCGATTCTATCTTGTTCAGTATCATCAGAGGATTGAAAACCCTCTATCATCATTCATTTATTCATCTTGTTTGTCATTTAATTTCAAATTTAGGGTTCATGTGTTCTTAGAGTTCTCTGAGAAATTAGGTAGCTATAGTTAATATAAATAAATGTTAGTTACATATCTGGATTCGTGAGGAAATTTAGAACAAGATTGATATTTACATCATGCCATTTAGTTGAGAGACCAGAGAGTTAGGAATTTGAAAATCTTTGAGCTCGAGGAAGAAGACGATTATGGCCATGGCGCGCAGAATTCAAATCTCTGGGCAAAGTTTATTTTATTTTTAATGATAGGCATTTTCTAAACGAATGAATAACTTGCCCTAGTGGCCTCACATGCGCTCTTAGTCTCCTCAAGCCTCAAGTCTGGGGTTCGAATCCCCCTCGCCCCAGACTTTTTGTTTCTTTTATTTTTCCATGATTTACCACTTGTTTGAAAATATAATGAACTGGATGTGTATCATAAACACCAAGCGCGCGTTGGCCCAGTGGTGTTATTTTGAGCTGGTGACTTAGAGGGCGTGTGTTAAAACCTTGGAGGAGACAAACCCAATTTTTTACCACTATTTTTCTTTGTTTTATTCACAAACTTCACACAATTATTTAACCTATCAAAAATATCCATTTTCACCTCATTTTTCACACACTTGTTATTTAATATATCTATTTTGTGAATAATCAAAAAAATCATAAAAATATTATTTATTTCATATATTTTTATTAGGTTTAAAATAGTATGTTTTAAGTGTTTTGTTAAATGCTTTGAAAATATATATATTCATTTTGTTTTAACCTAATTATTTTGTGAATAACTTTATGATAAAATCCTAAATTATTTAGGTCTTAATTAGGTATAGATTTCATCTTTGTCTTAATTAAGTTGACTTTTGTCAATATTCAAAACTGTTTTCAGTCTCCGATTAAACAGATGATTAAGGTTTTCAAACAACAAAACCTTATATCATTTCAGATCATTTTTAACTATTTTCATAAACAGTACATCTTTTTTTATATGGGCCTCTATTAGAGTGTAAGACCCAACACCTTCTTTCTTTTCATAGTTTGTTTTCAAAAACTGTATTTTCAAAATCTCCTTTCTGTTTTCAAAAACATTCTTCTGGTATTTGAAGGGCATTATTCCCGGTGAAACTCTTCAGATACCTATGTGACCTTTGTCCATCTTCACTTCTTCTGTTTTCAAAAAACCATTAACTGTTTATCATATATATTCAACTGTTATCCATCAATTGCTGGTAAGGCTTTGTACATACTTCTTCAAAGGCCTCCACTCCATCCAGGTTAGGCTTTACAAGCTTTCAATTTACAGTCTTTATTTAAATTACTGTCAAAGATATACTGTGCATATATTTGTTTAGAACTACGTTTGAGTGTAAACCCGAGGACAGTTAAACTATATATATATATTATAGGAATATGACCTAGGATTGAGAATGTCTTCCCGGTGAAGGCTCTTTCCTAATTAGAGATCTGTAGTTCAAACCCCCAAGATGAATTATTCCCGGTGAAACATCTTGGCAAAAACCTTAAAACCCAAAATAGGACACATCCACCCAAAGAGGAATTACTCCCGGTGAAACCTCTTACCCATTTTCTTAGAGCCAAAATAAGTTCAAAACTACATAGCTTTCTCTTGTGCTATAACAAGGACCCTCGATGACCCTCGATTAGCCTCCTCTTGGGCTTTGTACAAGGACCCACAGGCTTCTTAAAAGCATTCCCAGCTTCCTCTTGAGCTTGTATACAAGGACCCACCAGGTTTCTTATAAACATAGGAACAGGTCTTTAGTCACCTTTTAACCTACCCTGGTGAGTTTCTTCCAATTTAAACCAGACTTTAAACAAGCTAAGTTTGTCTCAATTTTACATTGAGTACACCTTTTGGAATGAGAGACATGGACAGTCTCTGTCACCCTTATCTTCATCAATTTTCCTTAGCAGAGTTTAGGATCCATGTTTGCTTATCCTCAGCAAGAGTCAGCCTTCATCTTGGGCTTTAAACAAGAAGTCTCCACTAGATAATCTTTATGCCAATCATTTTAACAAAAACCCCTGGAAAGGGTTAGCCTCCAAAATCACTTCTTCAAAAACCAAAGATTCATTTCTCTTAGGAGATAATTTCCCCAAAAGAGTCAAAACCCCTGGAAAGGGTCAGCCTCCAAAAACATGACAAAAATCAGTCTTTTAACAGACAATTTCTCCAGCTGAGTCAAAACCCCTGGAAAGGGTTAACTTCCAAAATCACTCCTTCAAATTCAAAGACTCATTCCTTTAAAAGATAAATTCCCTAAAAAAGAGTCAGCCTCAATTTTGGGCTTTGTACAGAACACCAAAAAACTCCTTAGTTTAAATTTTCTCCAGTAGAGTTATCATTTCAATAAGTCAATAAATCAATCAAAAAGCCTCAAGCTTGGGCCTCATGCAAGCCAGCTAAAGTCAAATCTTTTATACAGTAGATAGACATAGCTTATCTCTATAGAGAGATATTTTTACTACTCTACCACATTCAAACAAACATTACATTTTATTTCAATTTCAATCAAGTCTCCCATTTAGGATTTTGAAAGGCATGAGCTGGCAGTAAAACCCAGACATGTGGTAACTTTCCCTAATTTGGATGAGCATCTTTCTTTCATTTAAGAGGCATTTGACTGGTATACTTGCACATATACAAGTAAGGTCCCCCTCTTGAATGAAATGAATTCAGTTATTCTGTCACTCTTTTAAATGTTTGTGGTGGAATAGTACAAATACCTCTCTGTAAAGATGATTTCATGTCTCTTTATTGTAAACAGAGATTTAATTCAAGCTTCAACCTTGAGCTTCAAGCAAGGCACCAAGAATAATTAATTTCCCTAGTTAGTTCCCCGAACTACATTAAGCTCTGACTTCCACTAGGGATATGTAGGCATGAGGTTCACAAGGAATCTCAGCGAGCTAATAAAATACCAAAAATAGTTAGTTTGTTTTTCTGTCTATCTGTCTTTTAAAATCAATTAAATTCCTTCTCCTAACACAAAGGAGAAACTTTCCCAATCATTAGCAACAAACACAATCACAATGACACAGAGAAGGTTCCTGTAGAGTACTACAGATATGTAGGGTGTTTAAACACTTCCCTATGTATAACCGACCCCCCGGAATCCAGAATTTCTAGTCTAGGTGAAATCCTCACACTTAGCAAACTCTTAGGGTTTAGTTGAGATCTTTTTTTCCCTTTCCTACTCGTAGGACAATAAGAAAGTTCGTGTGATATCGTAGGAAGAACTGAAATAAAATTCCTCCCACCACGGGCGCATTCTCCTTCCAAATTTCGCGTGAAGGGTCTAGTGTGCCGTCCTCCCAAGTGAAACGGGGAGGTAAAAAAAAACGACACCACAGAAAAATGGCGACTCTGCTGGGGATATAAGTGTTAAAAACCTTGGTTTTTCATCCAAACCAATGGTTGACCTGTTGCTTGTCCAGCCCCAATGAGGAATTAGGGATGCCAAATTCCCCCTCAAACAAGAGAGGTCCTGCCTAACCTCTGTGTCATATCATGTGTTTGTTGCATTTATATTTGTTTATTTTGTTTATTCTGTATCGGGAAAGGGCTTGATTCCCCCTTGTGGTGAGAAATCCTATACCCGGATTTGAGTGCAACATAAGATAGGATGGAGGATGTCTTCCCGGTGAAGACCCTCTAATCTTGGTTCACAATTCTACTCTTGGGATTTGCCTGGCTGGTTGTGATTAACTGCGCCACTGCATTCCGAGACTGATTTGTACCAGGAGGACCTAGAAACACATTAACCCCACTTAAAGCCTTTTTTAGGACGTAGAGCGGTGATTACGGAAGTAATTGTCATGCAGATACTACACTCAGAGAAAACTCTCTTATAGATAGCAATCAACGTATCTTTAAGATTGAGCAAAAACTCTGAGACCCCTAGAACCCGTTCTGCAGGTACAAAAATCCTTATCCTTAGTTTACCATTGGGGCGAGGTTTGCGTTTTGACTTCATGACCACTATACCCTTCAACGCCATGTTTGTTTAAAACTCTTGTGTGTGCATTCATGCATCATTCATTAATAACAACTAAAAACAAAAGAGTCTTTTTCGCGTCGTTTTTTAGGGAAACTAAATAACAAACGTTTTAAACTTCAGAGAAAGAGAGAAACGGAGAAAGGACTTAAGGATCTATACCATGGATTACGGAAGAAAGAGAGCTAGGAAATACACCTTCAAGATTCCCCAGGTCGAGGAACTGGGAAAGCTCGGAAAACTGGTGGTTAACCCCCAGGCTTTCAAGGAGAAGTATGGAAAACTTCTGCCTTTGCTCAATACCAACATTGTGGATGGGATCCTTCCCACCTTGGTACAGTTTTATGATCCAACGTATCACTGCTTCACCTTTCCATATTATCAGCTCATGCCTACGTTGGAGGAGTACTCTCGTCTGATTGGAATACCCGTGTACGCGCAAGATCCGTACTCCGGTTTGGAAAAGAATCCTGACGACATTATCATTGCTGCAACTACTCCTTTGAACGTAGTCGACATCAGAACTCATATGGTGAGTAGAGGAGGAATTCAAGGATTGCCCTCCAAATTCCTGTTTGATCAAGCTCGGTACTTCGTCAGTATCCAAGATATGAGCACTTTTGAGGAAATCTTGGCTTTGCTTATCTACGGATTGTTTTTGTTCCCTAACATTAACGATTTCGTCGACATCAACGCAATTAAGATCTTCTTAATCGGAAATCCAGTTCCAACCTTGCTTGCGGATGCTTATCACTCTGTGCATTCGAGAAACCTGCAGCGAGGAGGATTAATCACATGTTGCGTACCGTTGTTATACGAATGGTTCGTTTCGCACCTGCCGAAGTCTAGCACTTTCTGGAACATGAGGGATGGCATTTACTGGTCACAGAGAATCATGTCTCTCACTCATACGGACATTGAGTGGTGTAGTCCTGACAACGACGAAACCAAGATTATCTTCTGTTGCGGAAGTTTTCCCAACATACCCCTTATTGGAACTAAGGGAGGAATCAGTTACAATCCAGCTTTAGCCCGTCGTCAATACGGCTATCCCATGAAAAACATACCAAGTAACATCCAATTGGAGGGTCTGTTCTTCAAGAACATCGACGATCATGGAAACATGCTGAAGAAGGAAATTGTCCAAGCCTGGCGTCTTGTATACAGCAAAGGGAGAAGATTGTTAGGAAAACATCTTTGCATCTCCCTAGATCCTTACCTTCAATGGGTACGCGTCAGAGCATTCAAGCTCAGGATGCCATATCAACATCAAGAACCTATTCCCCTAAGGGAACCAATTTACCTTTTCTCCACCGATGTTGAAAAATTACAAGCGGCATTAAACAAGGTATGCCAAGAAAGGAATGCTTGGAGGAACAAGTATCGAATCGTCAACACGGAAAATGTTGAGATTCAAAACATCCTAAGAAGGAAGGATGAGTTACTTGAAGTGCTCGATCGACAAGTGTCACAAACGTCACTTTCTCATCGTATCCCTCCTGCTTCCTGGATCATCGATCAGCTCACGTCAGAGAACGCTCAGCTCAAGAAACAGAAGAAAATGTTAGAACGTGAAGTCGGCTCTTCGTCAAAGTTTTAAAGTCCTTTCTCTCAGTTTCTCTGTATTTCCCTTTTCAAAGTGTGTAAAAACGGCGTTTTTGCTTAATTAATAAAAGTTTGATGTTTCATAACGTAATTATGGTGTTTCCTTGAAAAATATTACCTTAATTGCATATCATGCATCGCTTTAGTCGTACGCACTGACACGAGAATTGTCGCGGATCTAATAGTCACTTTCCTTTCTCCAGAAAGAGAGGAGGAGAAGGAGGTGAACCAAGACTTTCAAGCTGTCTCATCCATACAACACTCGTTCAAGTCGCAAGAAAATAATGGAAGACTTTGAGCAAGAGAATGGAGAACTCAGAGAAGAGGTTAATACTCTCAAAGGTACTGTTGAAAGACTCAATAGCATGGTAGAAGCCCTGGTAGTTGCACAGAATCGACCAACGCCAGAAGAACCACAAAGGACTGTGGTTTCCGAGATTGTTTCTACTCCTATTCCTCAATATGCCATGCCACCCAACCGACCTTGGGGCATGTGTCGCGGGCGAAAAACCGTTTTGTTCCTCTTTTTTGTGGGATGAGACACCTGATGCCTTCTTTGGGCTCGAGTGCTCATAAAAAATGATTTTTCTTTGTTTCGACCAAACTTTTTATTATTTCCAAAAGAGGAAAAGGAAAAAAGCTGCAATAACCTAAAAGTGGGGGAGAGATCTTTGGGTAAGAGGGTTGGTTATACGAAGGGAAGGTATTAGCACCCAACGTATCTATAGTACTCTATAGGTTTCTTTGCTTTGTTTTTCATTCCATGTTGTTGAGAGGTTCTTGTGAAATAGGTGGGACCTAAGGTGTTTGTTTGATTATGCTCGCAAAGATCATCGCGATCCTCTGCATACATATCCCTTAGAGGGAATCAGAGCATCTGTAGCTCGGGTCTACGGGTGCTATGGTTTGAATGGTTTTTTTTGTTTTGTTTTGCTCGCCAAGGATCGACCTTGTGCCTACGTATTCTCAAAGGGATGTTGAGAAAGTCAGAGCAATCGTAGTTCCCACTTATGCTAGTGGAAGCAAAGGAAAATAGACAAATGTCGTCTAAATGCTAGATGTATCTAATCTATATCATCACATACATCTGTTTGATTTTTTTGTTTGTTTAACCAGCCTTGTGGCAAAAGTTTCAATGAAGTCAGCCTTGTGACAAAAACTTTGATTAATCAGCCAGCCTTGTGGCAAAAGTTTCAATGAAGTCAGCCTTGTGACAAAAACTTTGATTAATCAGGCAGTATGGTGGCAAAACGGTTTGATTGATTAGCCAGCCTTGTGGCAAAAAAGTTTGATTTTGATTGATTGATTGTTTGTGATGATATAGAAGAGATACTCCTAGCATAGAGATGAAAAATGTCTAATCTCCTAGGGTATTTGATTTGGATATTGGGGATGCTTATAAGAAGCCCGTGGGTCCTTGTACGAAGCCCAAGAGGAGGCTATCCGAGGGTCCTTGCATTGTAAGCCCAAGAGGAGGCTATGGGAGGGACTATCGAGGGTCCTTGCATTGTAAGCCCAAGAGGAGGCTATGGGAGGGTCACTCGTTTGTACAAAGCCCAAGGGGAGGCGTGGTATAGTTGGTTTGAGCTCTTAGAGCGATTTCACCGGGAAACCATACTCTATGTCCTAACCTAAACTAGTGGAGATTCTTTGCACGAAGCCCAATAGGAGGCTATGGGGAACCTAGTGTTGTACTAAGTTGAACAAGCATATAACACAATCACAAGTATGAACAAGTACGAACAAACATGAACAAGTACATGAACAAATATGAACAGTTATACATATATGACAAAGTGTGTGTATATAATGGAGTTTATGAAGGAAATATACCTGTAAGCATGATCCATTTGTATACACAGGGCTCGGGACTCATACTCGGGGAGAAGTCCACTTGAATTTATTCAAAGCTATGTAAACAGGTATTTACAAAGGGGCTTGGGACTTATACCTACATGGAGGCCCATGGTATTTTTGGGAAGATTTAAAGAAAAACCTTCATTTTTGGTTTGTTATTCAAAGTTAAAAAACAAACTGATCGAGGTATGTACAAAAAAGTGTATGTACAAAAAAGTGTATGTACAAAAAAGGCGTACAATGAAATACCTAATTTCATGTACTGGAATGGGTATGTACAAAAGGGGCTTGGGACTTATACCTACATGGAGGCCCGTGGTATATTTTATAAAACATGGTTGATTGTTTTATTTACAGACGCGAGGTTTGAAAAACTGTTTGAAAGTTATTGTTTTGAAAAAGTTTTCTGTACAAAGAAAAACTGTATAAAAGGAAAAAGGAGTGGGTCTTATATTCTCTAATATTCGAGAAGCCCCTGTTTTATTTTCATAAAACAGGGTGGATGGTTTTGAAAAAGATGTGTGATTTGTTGTTAAAAAAACTGTTTGAAAGTTTTGGAAAAAAGTTTTCTGTACAAAGAAAGACGAAAGGGACTTATACTCTCTAATATTCGAGAGGCCCCACTGTTTTGAAAAACAATGAGTTGCATGATTTGAAAGTGAATTGATTACTGTTGTGAAAACAGTTGATTGAGTTTTAGGCTTACCTCGAAAAATGAGAAAATTGGATTTCTGAGTTTGAGGTGTTACCGTGATCTTCAAGTGATGTGCTTGGAATAAATTAGGATCTCAACAGATATTAAGCATCCACACCAGCAGAAAAGAGCGTTGGATAAGCTCACAGCTTTCAGCAATTCCATGATCATCCAGTAATCGTTTATGGAATTCTACAGTAAATGGAAGACCAAACAAAACAGACAAATCCAAAAGACAACAGAGAAATAATCTCGAAGTCTCGGATGAAGTT
This sequence comes from Vicia villosa, assembly GCF_029867415.1. Taxonomy (NCBI): domain Eukaryota; kingdom Viridiplantae; phylum Streptophyta; class Magnoliopsida; order Fabales; family Fabaceae; genus Vicia; species Vicia villosa. The sequence goes on along the minus strand of NW_026705562.1, from coordinate 322,636 downwards.
AGAAAATTCCAGTAATGTGCAACAGTAATCAAATCAAAATTTAAATGATTAACTACACAAAATAATATGAAAATATCAAATTCAAATAAAATTAATTCTAAAAGAAGATATTTTTTGTGATTTTTCATGAAAGAAGAAAATAATTAGAAACACAAAATTAAATATGCATCTAATATATCTTTTTTGTTGTTTTGATAAGAATTAAAAAAACACACTTATAAACACATGAAAATATTAAAAGAAAACTTTTAATCTTAAAAAAAACATATTTTTTGTCATTTTTAATAAGGATTAGAAAATAAAACTAAATCCTATATTAAATTAAAATACTAGATCATTTTCTATGAAAGTATTTAAAGAAAATTAAAAGAGAATTGATAAAACTAATTACTTGGGCCAGGGGGTTTAGAAAACAAAATGGAGGTGCAGCCCAAAACTGAAATAAAAAGAAGTTGTGTGGGCCGGACCGGGTCGGGTCAGACGGAACCCGGATCCGGTTTTCCACTTATCACAAGAGATTGGGTTCAGAAACCCTATCAAAGAAAATGAGGCAGCGCCTCCCTCTTCCCTCTTCTCACGATCAAAACTCACCTCACTCTCTCGGTTTCTCTTGCTCTCTCTCATGAAACGTAAACAGCAAAAGAAACACTCTCTCAACTTCTCCATCTCTCTCACGGTGCTCTCTTTCGCTCATGGTCCCTTAATGAACAATACGATAGCGGAAGTTATGATGGTGGCGGAGCTCTCAGCGGTCATGAAAGAAGCAAGAACGAATATCCGAGTAAACACTTCAACCAATCTCTCTCGGTTCTCTCTTCACTCGCGGTAACAACAACAAAACTATGCTCTTTTTCTTTTTCTGTGAATGAATAATAACTGTGCTTTCTCTCTTGATTTCAACGACAACAGCAGCTTCCAGCGGCCATTGCAGGAGCTTCAGAAGCTCGTATCATCATGGTGAAACCGAAAGGGAACTTTAATCTCCCAACAAAATCAAACTCAATTTTGATGATGCTGACACGGAAGAACAGAAGGACGTGAAATTCCAGGTAAGTTCCTTTCTTAATTTTCGTTTTCCCCTTTTATTTATGATATAGCAATAATAGCTTATGCACTCTCTGTGTTCGATTTCGAAAAATTCGCAGGTACAATAAAAATTGACAGTAAGATTGAGAGCAAAGATGGAAACAACTTACCTACGGCGAGGAGGATTTCGCCGGTTTAATGTGTTGAGGTATGTTGTAGCTCCTTCTGTTTCTTTGTAATTAATTTTGTTGCTGAATTTTTGAATTGTTCTTGCTTGTTGAAGATTGCAGTGTTTCTGAACTGTGGTTTGTTGTTGCTGTCCCTGCATTTTTTTTACTTGTAGCAACAACAACAGTCTTCGAATTTGTGTATTTTACTCAATTTCGTTCTCCATGACACAATTTGTTTTTTTTTATGATAATAACATATGCTTTCTCTTTTTTTTTTGGAAATTTGTTTTAACAGAGAAACATGTTCATAGCAATAACAATATTGAGATTAAGAGTGAAATTAGCTTACCTACGGCGATGAGGTTTTCGCCGGATTATTGTTGAAGGTACGCCTTGAATTCTTTATTGTTACTAACAACCTTGAATTGTTACTAACAATCTCTAACAACTTTGCTTGTTGTTGTAGGATCCTTTGATGAAGATGAAGCCACATCTTTGGATATTAGGGAGACTTGAAGATGGACTTCAAGTTGGAACTCTCTTCACCAAGGTATGAAGAATTTCTTCTTCACCACTCTCTTTCAAGAAACTTTGTAACTAGAAATTCTCACTTCTCAAGTGGTTTTCTTTGGTTTGAAGAATTGCTTCTTCTTACCAAGAAACTTGAAAAAACTATGAGAGAAAAGAGAGAAGTGAGAAAGCTAGTAGTATAGTAGCTTTGGTGTAGTTTTGCAATGAAGAGAACACTCCTATTTATAGGAAAAGCTTAGGGATTTGTAAGGAATTAAGAAACTTGATTGGGAGGTTATGGTCATCTCAAGAATGAGAATAAGAATAAGAATATTCTTCATGATTGCAAGAATAAGAATATATTCCTTATGTCATTATCCAAAGATATTTCTTATGATATGAATCATGCAAGTGGAAGAAAAATCTCTCTTTGATCCCTTTTTTTTTGTCTTGAATTATTCCTTTGCTAAATACACCCCTTTTTGTCTTGATTTGGGCTTTTGAATATTTTGTTGAACTTTTGCTAATCTCACCCCTTTTGGTTTTCTTTTTTCATGTGACATGAGTACTTTGAAGAAAGCATGAAGAATGAAGACTTTGAAGAATGAAGAATTCAAGAAAGTCTTTGAAGCTTTACTTTTCTTTTTCTTGTAATTCCAATTCATTCCCACTTTTAATTGTATGAACTTTGTATTATTGAAAATGAATGGAATTTTGAAATGATGTAATTGAATTTTGGACAAAGTCCCTTTTGTAATTCATTTGAAAATTGGAACTTTGTAAAGAATGAACTTCAATTTTGAATGCTTGAATTTCCCTTAAAATCTTTGAATGAAGTTGTATGAACCATGAATGTTGGATATTCTTGAATAAAAAGTCCTTGAAGTAATGTGGAAAATGTTCTTGCACCAATGAACCTTTAATTCTTGAATTTATGGTTTTAGAATTATACTTGAAGCAATTCTTTCAAAATGAACTCAAAATGGATAATGTCTTCTCCTTTTTTGCAAACCTTGAAGAAATCCTTATGGGTAATTTTGAATTTGTTCTAAATTCCAAGCAATCCATATGAAACACTTTCTTTCATCAATGACAAATCCACATGCCAATTCTTTGAACAAATTCCAAACTAATCTCTTGAATCGCACAAATTGAAAATGACACACTTCAAATGAACACAAATTGATGACTATGGATCTTGAATTGAGACACAATTTCCATTGGATTTTGTCATAGGGATTATTTGAGGATGATTGAAACCTTTGATTGACTTCCTGGGGATTTTTTGGGTTTCCCAAATGTGATCCCTGATTTCAGTCCCTGATAGTTCAAAACCCTGATCTGAGGATTTGTCTGATCAATCTTTGTGTAGGAGATGTTATGAGCCAATGGATTAGGTCAAAATGATGCACTTGAGGTCTTGATATCATGTCCCAAGCCATTAGGTCAAATTCTGAGCAAAAGTCAGGAGTATGCTATCTTCAGGCAAAACCCTAATTCAGTCGATTCAAAGCTGTTGAGCTTGTTGAAGTGAATCTCTGAGGACCAAATGTTGATTGTTGATGAAGATGGTTCTTTTGAGATGAAGGGAGAACAAAACCCTAATTGATTGTTACTTGTACTGATGAGTGATTTCCTGATTAAATCCTGTTGAGTCACAAGTAACAAACACAAGCTATGCAATTTGTTAGAGATGCAAATGATGCATATGCAATGATATGAGGTGGTATCTTAGGTCAAAAATTGGGGTATGACAGATGCCCCTATTTAAGTTTCTTCAACCTGAGACATGAAGATTGAAAATCTTCGTTTTGATAGGGTGGAAGAGACTTAAATATCAGAAGACGCGAATTTTGGACCTAAGATACCAAAATTGCGAATGATGCAAGGATATCTTTACCGAGGGATATCAAGAACTGACTCTGCTGGGGAAAAGAGGTTGGGAAGGATGTCTCAATCCGTTTTAGGAAGAGAATCCGTTTTGTCTTTTCGGGAAAGCAAGTGTATGCTTCACCGGGGAATGATAGCTTTGTAAGAAAAGCTTACCTATCAACATTATCGACTATAGACTTGTTTAATAATGCGAAGGTGAAAGGTATGAAACTGTGTTACCGACTATCAGCATGGTGATAGACTTGACAAGGTAAAAAGAGTTTCAAAGGTTCGGTTAATATTACCGACTATCAGCCTTGTGATAGACATGTTAAATAATATAACCAGAACAAAAGGTTACCAACTACCAGCCTCGTGATAGTGGTTTTGAAGACATGATCAATTATCAGCCGAGTGATAAAATGATCCTGGAGACTTTGTTAGGGGAATTACTGGATATTCAGCCTTGTGAACAGTAATAAGGCCCTGATCGTCAAATGATCTTCATGATTGATTTCCTTGAGAGGAAATTTTTGAAAGAGACATAAGCTGCTCAGATGATGAGGCTATTGCTTATGGTTTGTTTTTTCACGACTCTATTTGAGGAATCGGAGTTTTGAATCTCTGGTAAAGACAAGGTTCTAACCAAGAATGAATTGGAAAGAGACAGTCAAACAAGACTTTGTACCCATGAGGAATGAACTCAACTGGGGATTCTCTCCTTTGTTTTGAGAGGAGACACTAAAGCAACCTTCTTCCACGAGGAATGATCTCAGTGGGGAACTGGAGAAAGAAGATTTTATTTCTGCTTATGGGTGACAACCTACTTGGAGAGATGACACGCCCATACTTGTTTCTTTTTTCCCTTTTTTATTTTTTGCTTTTTTTTTTTTTTTTTTTTTTTTTTTTTGAGGATAGATATATCCTAAACAAGCGATTATTGAAAAAAGCAAGAATGCATAAATGATGCAAATATGTATGAATGATGAATGTCATGAATGTAGCATGCATGCTGACGAGACTGACAGACAATGAAGTATATACTGGAGAAGGACCGTCGTCGCAATACAACCAGATACTTGGCAAATGTTCTTCAACACGGTGTAGATAAACACGAGTGATGAATGATGTTGTGTGCTTTAAACTTCTCTGGGGAAGATAAGCATCTTTTCTTATTGAGATGGAAGAACTTCTTCACTGGAGATGGAAAATTTTCGTCACTGAGGATAGGAGAGCCTCTTCACTGGGGATAGAAGAGCTTCTTCACTGGGGATAGAAGAGCTTCTTTACCTCGAGGGATAATTGCTTCAGGAATTCTTTTCAGGGACAAGAATACCGTTGTCTCAACAATTTTTTAGAGAGAATCCTTTTGTTCATCCTATGGAGACGACTGCTGATGTTCCTTCCGTTGTTCACAACTCAAAGGAAAATTTCGCTTTTATTTTGAAAAAGAAAAGTGAAGTAAATTCATTTAAAACTTATTTTTTTCTTCTTTTTTTTTTTGTTTCAAAAGTGAATAACACAATTAAAGCGTCATTTTGCAAGCTGAAAGAAATTAAAGATTGCAAACAAATGGGCACAAGGCTCAAATTTATTTAATAGGATGGTAATCAGCTAAAGGCGTGATTCCATGGAGTATTTACAAAAGTTGGAAATGGTAATTATGCGGAAAAGGCTACATTGAAAGCAATAACCACTATTCCCCCTAACAACTTTGAGTTCCAACTGTGCTTGTCGCTTCAGATTGGCGATGATTTGATCGAAGATCCTTTGATGAAGTACAGACTCTTCAGGTGACGAAGTATGGACTGATGCAGTTACTTTGTCATAAATCCCTAATTTTTGCCTAGATTGCCCTTTCAGGTTTTCAATCTACCAGGATGAATTTTTTCTGTTTATTGTCTCTAAATTTTGCCTGGACCGCCCTTTCGGGTTTTCAGTCCACCGAGACGCTCATTTTTGCCTAAGTCGCCCTTTGCGGGTTTTCGACTTACCGAGCTGTTCTTTTGTATTTTTTTAGACAAAGTATTTCTTGACTGCATCAGCATTCACAGGATGTGGGAGTTCATCACCATCCATGGTTGTAAGAATCATGGCGCCGCCAGAAAATGTTCTTTTGACAACATACGGGCCTTCGTAATTAGGAGACCATTTGCCCCTAGAATCTGGTTGAAAAGACAAGATCTTTTTAAGCACGAGGTCGCCTTCTCGAAATTCACGAGGTCGAACCTTTTTGTTGAAAGCTTGTTTCATCCTTGCTTGGTATAACTGTCCATGGCAAAGAGCAGTCATACGTTTTTCTTCGATTAAGTTCAACTGATCGTATCTGCTTTGACACCATTCAGCCTCTGATAACTTAGTCTCCATGAGGACTCTCATTGATGGGATTTCAACTTCTACGGGGAGCACAACTTCCATGCCGTATACTAGAGAAAATGGAGTTGCCCCTGTTGAAGTACGCACTGAAGTACGGTACCCATGTAAAGCAAATGGCAGCATTTCATGCCAGTCTTTGTAAGTGACGACCATTTTCTGGACGATCTTCTTAATGTTCTTGTTGGCGGCTTCAACGGCGCCGTTCATTTTTGGTCTGTAAGGAGAAGAGTTATGATGCTCAATCTTGAATTCCTCACATAATTCTTTCATCATTTTATTGTTCAAGTTTGAACCATTGTCAGTAATGATCTTGCTGGGAACACCATATCGGCAAATGATGTTATTCTTGATAAACCTCACAACCACTTGTCTTGTAACATTGGCGTAAGATGCTGCTTCGACCCATTTGGTGAAGTAATCAATGGCTACCAAGATGAAACGATGACCGTTTGAAGCTTTCGGTTCGATCATTCCAATCATGTCAATACCCCACATGGAAAAAGGCCATGGAGATGAGAGTGTTAGAACAAGATTTGTTCTTATCAATTATCTTAGTTTTGATGATAACAATAATATGAATTTTGCTTAAGATAATATGGTACTCTAATCCAATGCAATTTCCCTTTCAGGAAATATATAAAGAGTACGCATAATTCAGCGCTCAGAAGTTGTGTCTCAAATGGTTCAGCGTGCAACATCAGAACATGGTCTGGCAAGACATCAGAAGATGGTCGAAGCAGAATCAGAACATGGGTCTATGGAAGCATCAGAAGAACATGAGATCAGAAGCACTGAAGATCAGAAGATGGTATCATGCTCAGAAGCACTTCAAGATCAGAAGATGCTATGCACCAAGCTGTTTGACTCTGATGATATTCAAACGTCGTATTCACAAACATCAGATCAGAAGGAAGTACACGTGGCAGACTACGCTGACTGACAAAAGGAACGTTAAAGCTACTAAAGGCTACGTTAGTAGACACAGCGTGAACAAGGCTCGAGGTAGTTGACAAAAGCGTATAACATTAAATGCAAAGCTGTACGGAACACGCAAAGCATTAAATGCATTCAACGGTCATCTTCTCAACGCCTATAAATATGAAGTTCTGATGAGAAGCAAGGTTAACGATTCTGCACAAAATCAACTTATATCAAACTTGCTGAAACGCTGTTCAAATCTAAACTCAGAATCTTCATCTTCATCAAAGCTCACTACATTGCTGTTGTAATATCTTAGTGAGATTAAGCTTAAATTGTAAGAGAAATATCACAGTTGTGATTATCGCTTTTAAGAAGCATTTGTAAACTCTTGAATTGATTACATTAAGTTGTAAGGAACTAGAGTGATCAGTTGATCAGTATACTCTAGGAAGTCTTAGCAGTTGGCTGAGCAGGAAGTCTTGGCAGTTGGCTGAGCAGGAAGTCTTGGCAGTTGGCTGAGCAAAAAGTCTTAGGAGTGAACTAAGCCTAGAGTGATCGTGTTGATCAGTAGACTCTAGAAAAGTCTTAGGAGTGAACTAAGCAGTTGTTCCTGGAGTGATCAGGTTGTGATCAGAAGACTCTGGAAGACTTAGTTGCGGCTAAGTGGAAAACCATTGTAATCCGTGCGATTAGTGGATTAAATCCTCAGTTGAGGTAAATCATCTCTGCGGGGGTGGACTGGAGTAGCTTCGTTAACAGCGAACCAGGATAAAAATATTTGTGCATTTATTTTTATCGTCCAAGATTTAAAGTCACACTTATTCAATCCCCCCCTTTCTAAGTGTTTTTCTATCCTTCAATTGGCATCAGAGCGCCGGTTCTAAGGTGCAAGCACTTAACCGTGTTTAGAAAAGATTCAGGAAGAGAAAAACGCTTCATTTAAAAGATGGTTGATGAAAGTGAAAGGACTATACCTACACCTGCATCTACATCTGGCTCTGCTGAGCAATACAACGGTAACAATGGTTATACTAGACCGCCGGTATTTGATGGTGAAAACTTTGAATACTGGAAAGATAAACTGGAAAGTTACTTTCTGGGTCTAGATGGTGATCTATGGGATCTTCTGATGGATGGTTACAAACATCCTGTAAATGCCAGAGGCGTAAAGCTGTCAAGGCAAGAAATGAATGATGATCAAAAGAAGCTTTTCAGGAATCATCATAAATGTAGAACTGTTTTGCTGAATGCTATCTCTCATGCTGAGTATGAGAAGATATCTAACAGGGAAACGGCCTATGACATATATGAGTCCTTGAAAATGACTCATGAAGGAAATGCTCAAGTCAAGGAGACAAAAGCTCTTGCCTTAATCCAGAAGTATGAAGCCTTCAAGATGGAGGATGATGAAGACATTGAAAAGATGTTTTCGAGATTTCAAACTCTTACTGCTGGATTGAGAGTTCTTGACAAAGGATACACCAAGGCTGATCATGTGAAGAAGATCATCAGAAGCTTACCCAGAAGATGGGGTCCTATGGTGACTGCATTCAAGATTGCAAAGAATCTGAATGAAGTTTCTCTGGAAGAGCTTATCAGCGCCTTGAGAAGTCATGAAATAGAGCTGGACGCAAATGAGCCTCAAAAGAAAGGTAAGTCTATTGCATTAAAATCCAATATCAAGAAATGCACTAACACTTTTCAGGCCAAAGAAGAAGATCCTGAAGAATCAGAATCTGAAGAAGAAGATGAACTGTCCATGATTTCCAGAAGGGTAAATCAACTCTGGAAGAGCAAGCAAAGGAAGTTCAGAGGCTTCAGAAGTTCAAGGAAATTTGAACGTGGAGAATCTTCTGATGAAAGAAGATTTGACAAGAAGAAGGTCATGTGCTATGAATGCAATGAGCCTGGACACTACAAGAATGAATGTCCAAATCTTCAGAAGGAAAGTCCCAAGAAAAAGTTTCATAAGAAGAAAGGTCTTATGGCAACCTGGGATGAATCAGAAGATGATTCAGAAGATGAGCAGGCCAACTGTGCGCTGATGGCGACAGAAGATGACGGATCAGAATCTACATCAGAATCAGATTCTGAAGAGGTATTTTCTGAACTTACTAGAGATGAGTTAGTTTCCGGTCTAACTGAACTTCTGGAACTCAAGTCTCAGATCAGTCTCAAATACAAAAAGCTGAAAAAGCAATTTGAATTTGAAACAAAGAAGCTTGAGCTGGAGAATTCTGAATTAAAAGAAAAACTTTTAAAATTATCCAATAATGTTGGATCTCCTTCTGATTCAGAAAAATCCACTCCCAGTCTAAACCATATTCTGAAAGAATATGATTTAAGTTTCAGGAAGTTCTTATCTAGAAGTATTGGCAGAAGTCAGCTAGCTTCTATGATATATGCTGTGTCTGGAAACAAAAGAGTTGGCATTGGTTTTGAGGGTGAAACCCCATACAAACTTGAACCTGTTGATGAAATGAAAATTACATACAAGCCATTGTATGATCAGTTCAAGTATGGCCACTCACATGATATTAGGCACACTTCACATGCACAAAGTTTTCACATTACACACACTAAGAAGCATGTGACACAACCTAGGAAATATCATGAAACTCACATTAAGAATTATCATGCTGTTCCTCCTATTGCTTACAATGCTAAATCCAAGTTCAAACAGAACTTGAGAAAATCTAACAAGAAAGGACCCAAAAAGATGTGGGTACCTAAGGATAAGATTATTCCTATTGCAGATATCCTTGGCTGCAAGAAGGACAAAGCACAACATGTCATGGTACCTGGACTCTGGATGCTCGCGACACATGACAGGAAGAAGGTCTATGTTCCAAGACCTGGTGCTTAAGTCTGGAGGAGAAGTCAAGTTCGGAGGAGATCAGAAGGGCAAGATAATTGGCTCTGGAACTATAAAGTCTGGTAACTCTCCTTCCATTTCTAATGTACTTCTTGTGGAAGGATTAACACATAACCTCTTATCTATCAGTCAATTGAGTGACAATGGTTATGATATAATCTTCAATCAAGAGTCTTGCAAGGCTGTAAATCAGAAGGATGGCTCAATCCTATTTACAGGCAAGAGGAAGAACAACATTTATAAGACAGATCTGCAAGATCTTATGAGTCAGAAGGTGACTTGTCTTATGTCTGTTTCTGAAGAGCAGTGGGTCTGGCACAGGAGACTAGGTCATGCTAGTTTGAGAAAGATCTCTCAGATTAACAAACTGAATCTTGTCAGAGGACTCCCTAATCTGAAATTCCAATCAGATGCTCTTTGTGAAGCATGTCAGAAGGGCAAGTTCTCCAAACTTGCATTCAAGTCTAAGAATGTTGTTTCTACCTCAAGGCCATTAGAACTCTTGCACATTGATCTGTTTGGACCAGTCAAAACAGCATCTGTCAGAGGAAAGAAATATGGATTAGTCATCGTAGATGATTATAGCCGCTGGACATGGGTAAAATTCTTGAAACACAAGGATGAGACTCATTCAGTGTTCTTTGATTTCTGCATTCAGATTCAATCTGAAAAAGAGTGTAAAATCATAAAGGTCAGAAGTGATCATGGTGGTGAATTTGAGAACAAATCCTTTGAAGAATTCTTCAAAGAAAATGGTATTGCCCATGATTTCTCTTGTCCTAGAACTCCACAGCAAAATGGGGTTGTAGAACGAAAGAATAGGACTCTTCAAGAAATGGCCAGAACCATGATCAATGAAACCAATATGGCTAAGCATTTCTGGGCAGAAGCAATAAACACTGCATGCTATATTCAGAATAGAATCTCTATCAGACCTATTCTAAATAAGACTCCCTATGAATTGTGGAAGAATAAAAAGCCCAACATTTCATATTTCCATCCTTTTGGATGTGTGTGCTTTATTCTGAACACTAAAGATCATCTTGGTAAGTTTGATTCCAAAGCTCAAAAGTGTTTCCTTCCTGGATATTCTGAACGCTCAAAAGGCTACAGAGTATACAATACTGAAACATTGGTTGTAGAAGAATCAATCAATATCAGGTTTGATGATAAGCTTGGTTCTGAAAAACCAAAGCAGTTTGATAATTTTGCAGGTTATGATATTGACATATCAGAAGTTGTTGAGCCAAGAAGCAACGCATCAGAAGCAGAGCTTCTCAGAAGCAAAGAATCTGAAGACCAAGTATCAGCTTCTCTGGAAGATCTAAGCATATCTGAAGAACCATCTGTCAGAAGATCATCCAGACTCATCTCTGGTCATTCAGAAGATGTCATTCTTGGAAAGAAGGATGATCCAATCAGAACAAGAGCATTCCTTAAGAACAATGCAGACTGTCAATTAGGTCTTGTATCTTTGATCGAGCCAACTTCTGTTGATCATGCTCTAGAAGATCCAGACTGGATAATTGCTATGCAAGAAGAACTAAATCAGTTTACAAGGAATGATGTTTGGGATCTTGTTCCTAGACCAGACGGATTCAATATAATCGGTACAAAATGGGTCTTCAGAAACAAGCTCAGTGAGAAAGGTGAAGTGGTAAGGAACAAAGCCAGATTGGTGGCTCAGGGTTATAGTCAGCAAGAAGGGATTGACTATACAGAAACCTTTGCACCAGTGGCCAGGTTAGAATCTATTCGTCTATTAATTTCTTTTGCCACTCAACATAACATCACTCTCTATCAGATGGATGTTAAGAGTGCCTTCTTAAATGGTTATATAGATGAAGAAGTTTATGTCCATCAACCTCCTGGTTTTGAAGACTCTATGTCTCCTAATCATGTTTTTAAACTAAAGAAATCATTGTATGGATTGAAACAGGCTCCCAGAGCTTGGTACGAACGCTTAAGTTCTTTCCTTCTGGATAATGGTTTCACTAGAGGAAAAGTGGACACTACTCTCTTTTGTAAAACCTTTGAAAAGGATATTTTAATTTGTCAAATATATGTAGATGATATTATTTTTGGAACATCTAATGCTACACTTGGAAAGGAGTTCGCTAAGTCTATGCAGGCTGAGTTTGAAATGAGCATGATGGGAGAACTCAAGTATTTCCTTGGAATACAAATAAATCAAACATCAGAAGGAACATATGTTCACCAAACCAAGTATGTGAAGGAACTTCTGAAGAAGTTTAATCTTCTGGACTACAAAGAAGCCAAAACTCCTATGCATCCAACATGCATCCTAGGTAAGGATGAGGTAAGTAAGAAGGTAGATCAGAAGTTATACAGAGGTATGATTGGATCTCTTCTATATTTGACTGCTTCTAGACCTGACATTCTGTTCAGTGTTTGTTTGTGTGCTAGATTCCAATCAGATCCTAGAGAATCTCATTTAACTGCTGTTAAGAGAATTCTAAGGTATCTGAAAGGTACTACTAATGTTGGCTTAGTTTACAGAAAATCTAAAGAATACAACTTAGTAGGATTCTGCGATGCTGACTATGCTGGAGACAGAATTGAAAGAAAAAGTACTTCAGGAAGTTGCCAATTTCTTGGAAGTCATTTGATCTCCTGGTACAGCAAGAAGCAAGCAACTATTGCTCTATCAACAACAGAAGCAGAATATGTCGCTGCTGCTGGTTGTAGCACACAGATGCTCTGGATGAAGAGTCAGTTAGAAGATTATCAGATATTTGAGAGTAACATTCCTATATTCTGTGATAATACTTCTGCTATATGTTTATCTAAGAATCCTATTCTTCATTCAAAAGCTAAACATATTGAGATAAAACATCATTTCATAAGGGACTATGTTCAGAAGGGTGTTATATCTTTAAACTTTGTTGATACAGACCATCAATGGGCTGATATCTTTACAAAACCCCTAGCTGAAGATAGGTTTAAGTTCATTCTGAAGAACATCAGTATGGATTTATGCCCAGAATGAGAAGATGAGAAGTTCTCATGTATGAGTATCTTCTGAAATGAATGTGGAACATTTTTTTTAATCAGAAGTTCTGATTGAATTCTTTTAGAAATTATGATTCGGTTATTACTAACGTTTCATTGTCTAAGTTGATTCAGAACCTCTTTTAAAGCAAAACAGCTGTTACGCTTTATCTCGAGATGGTAAACCTATCGTTACTATTCATGGATAAGCGCGCGTGCAGTTGAAGGGACGCCGACCATAGGTAACTGTGCCAGTCACCTCATTTGTCTTTATTATCTCTCCTCACGTCACGTAACATTAAATGCTAGTCATCATTCGTTTCATTTCATTTTCTTTTAAATACTCTTTAAACTCTTCTCTTTCCCTCTCAACTTTTTCTATCTCGTTGCATTCCTCTTAAAAGTTTTTTTTTCTCTCTCTCTCTTCCATATCAAACTCTACCTGTTCATTTTTCTGCAAACCCATCATGAATTCTTCATCAAGCCCAGGAAATAATGAAAATGATAAAAACAACAAACGAAAAGCTGTTGAAACATCACCTTCCAAACCCAAAAAGATCAAAATCACCTATGATCCTCTCAAGGTGAATCCCTTCGAAGCAATGTTGTCTGGAAACTATTCTAGACGTGTGTTTCATCCTCCTGGTGAAAGCCCTCCATCATCTTCATCTTCTTCCTCCATATGTTCTGTTTTATACATCTGAATCGTTTTTCTTAAAATATTCTTTTTGATGTTATGACAAAAAGGGGGAGAAAGATAAATGATAAATGATTTGATTAAATCTATCAGTTGCTGGGTAAAGGCTCCCACACATTCACTAACAAGAACTGCAAGTTCTATATGGTTTAAGTGTTTTGCAGGTACAGAGAAGTGAAGAAAATCCTCAAAGCAAACACTAGAAGCAAAACCATGGAAACTGAAGCAAGCTGAGTGCTGTCAAGCTTCAGAGATCAGAAGCAAGAAAGAAGAATGAATCAGAAGCACTGATAATAGAATTTGAATATCATTGTCTATCCTGTTATGACAAAATTCTATTTGCCCTGATACATATAATGTTATGGCTCTGATACATTATTTGCTCTGATACACGTTTTTAGCCTAAATGCTCTGATACATTTGGCTCTGATACATATCATGTATTTGAATATACATTTTATGTTCTAACTCGTTCATGCTGACTTTTGTCGTTTAGTTTTTGTTCTGTAACATTTCAGGATGTAGAGATGCTCAGATGATGCTCTGGTACATTCAACAATGTTCTGATACAAATCTAGCATGAAGTGATGTTGGTAGACATTCAAAGTTCTGAAGCTATCCGAGGGAAGCAGAAATCAGAAGATGTGAATGTTCTAAAAAGATCCAGTAATTCAAGTTCTGAAGCTGTCCTGAATGGAAGCAGAAATCAGAAGCTGTGAATGTTCTGAAGATCAAAGAAACTCAAGCTCTGAAGCTGTCCACGATGGAAGCAGAAATCAGAAGCTGTGAGTGTTCTAAGGATCTAAAGAAATTCAAGTTCTGAAGCTGTCCAATGGAAGCAGAAGTCAGAAGCTATGAATTCTCTGAAGGCAGAAGCTTATATGATCGTCTCTACCGAAATAATCAGGGAAGTCTTTTATCAAAGTTCTTCGAGTATTTATTTCAGGGGGAGATTATTTATCTCAGGGGGAGATTGTTAATCTCAGGGGGAGACATATTCATATGCTTATGCTATAGCTGTGTAATTTGTCTTTTGCCGTCTACTCTTTCTGATCGCAAATTCATATCATTTATATATGTTTTTGTCATCATCAAAAAGGGGGAGATTGTTAGAACAAGATTTGTTCTTATCAATTATCTTAGTTTTGATGATAACAATAATATGAATTTTGCTTAAGATAATATGGTACTCTAATCCAATGCAATTTCCCTTTCAGGAAATATATAAAGAGTACGCATAATTCAGCGCTCAGAAGTTGTGTCTCAAATGGTTCAGCGTGCAACATCAGAACATGGTCTGGCAAGACATCAGAAGATGGTCGAAGCAGAATCAGAACATGGGTCTATGGAAGCATCAGAAGAACATGAGATCAGAAGCACTGAAGATCAGAAGATGGTATCATGCTCAGAAGCACTTCAAGATCAGAAGATGCTATGCACCAAGCTGTTTGACTCTGATGATATTCAAACGTCGTATTCACAAACATCAGATCAGAAGGAAGTACACGTGGCAGACTACGCTGACTGACAAAAGGAACGTTAAAGCTACTAAAGGCTACGTCAGTAGACACAGCGTGAACAAGGCTCGAGGTAGTTGACAAAAGCGTATAACATTAAATGCAAAGCTGTACGGAACACGCAAAGCATTAAATGCATTCAACGGTCATCTTCTCAACGCCTATAAATATGAAGTTCTGATGAGAAGCAAGGTTAACGATTCTGCACAAAATCAACTTATATCAAACTTGCTGAAACGCTGTTCAAATCTAAACTCAGAATCTTCATCTTCATCAAAGCTCACTACATTGCTGTTGTAATATCTTAGTGAGATTAAGCTTAAATTGTAAGAGAAATATCACAGTTGTGATTATCGCTTTTAAGAAGCATTTGTAAACTCTTGAATTGATTACATTAAGTTGTAAGGAACTAGAGTGATCAGTTGATCAGTATACTCTAGGAAGTCTTAGCAGTTGGCTGAGCAGGAAGTCTTGGCAGTTGGCTGAGCAGGAAGTCTTGGCAGTTGGCTGAGCAAAAAGTCTTAGGAGTGAACTAAGCCTAGAGTGATCGTGTTGATCAGTAGACTCTAGAAAAGTCTTAGGAGTGAACTAAGCAGTTGTTCCTGGAGTGATCAGGTTGTGATCAGAAGACTCTGGAAGACTTAGTTGCGGCTAAGTGGAAAACCATTGTAATCCGTGCGATTAGTGGATTAAATCCTCAGTTGAGGTAAATCATCTCTGCGGGGGTGGACTGGAGTAGCTTCGTTAACAGCGAACCAGGATAAAAATATTTGTGCATTTATTTTTATCGTCCAAGATTTAAAGTCACACTTATTCAATCCCCCCCTTTCTAAGTGTTTTTCTATCCTTCAGAGAGAACGTTGAGTAGAGTCGGTGGCACATGGATCTTATCTGCGTAGATCTGGCACTTGTGACATCTCTTCACGTGTTTATAACAATCAGATTCCATTGTCAACCAATAGTATCCTGCTCTTAAGATCTTTTTGGACATTGCATGCCCGTTTGAATGAGTTCCAAAGGACCCTTCATGCACTTCATGCATTAACATATCTGCTTCGTGTCTATCCACGCATCTGAGCAAAACCATGTCGAAGTTTCTTTTGTATAGCACATCTCCATTCAGGAAGAAACTGCCAGAAAGTCTCCTTAGAGTTTTCTTATCTTTGTTTGATGCCCCAAGTGGGTACTCTTGAGTTTGAAGGAAGCGTTTGATGTCGTGGAACCACGGTTTATCATCGATGACTGCTTCAGTTGCAAACACATAGGCGGTCCTTTCAAGGCGCGTAATTCTGACTGTAGGCACATCATTCCAGTGACTGACTTTGAACATGGAAGATAGAGTAGCCAAGGCGTCTGCCATTCGATTCTGATCTCGAGGTATATGATGCAATTCAACCTTGTTGAAGAAAGTCAACAGACGTCTTGCATAATCTCTGTAAGGAATCAAGCCAGGGTGGTAAGTTTCCCATTTGTCTTTGATTTGGTTGATCACAAGGGCTGAATCTCCATATATGTCGAGGATCTTGATCCTTAAGTCAATGGCTTCTTCGAGACCCATGATACAAGCTTCATATTCTGCGATGTTGTTGGTGCAATCAAATAGCAATCTGGCGGAGAATGGGATATGAGTACCCTTGGGAGTGATGATGATTGCCCCGATTCCATTGCCAAAAGCGTTTACTGCTCCATCAAAAATTAGGCCCCATCTTGATCCAGGCTCAGGACCTTCTTCAGGTAACGGCTCGTCACAATCTTTCATCTTTAAGTACAAGACATCTTCATCAGGAAAGTCAAACTTGAGAGATTGATATTCATTGATTGGTTGATGCGCCAAATGATCGGCGAGAATGCTTCCTTTGACCGCTTTTTGAGCATGGTACTCAATGTCATACTCAGATAACAGCATTTGCCATCGGGCAATCCTTCCTGTTAAGGCAGGCTTTTCAAAGACATACTTGATCGGATCCATTTTGGAGATTAACCAAGTAGTATTGTTGATCATGTACTGGCGGAGACGTTTTGAAGCCCAAGTCAAAGCACAACATGTTTTTTCGAGCATGGAGTAACGAGACTCACAGTCTGTGAATTTCTTACTCAAGTAATAGATAGCATGCTCCTTCTTACCGGTTTCATCTTGTTGTCCAAGCATGCAACCCATGGATTCTTCCAACACAGTAAGGTACATGATTAATGGTCTTCCTTCAACTGGAGGAATCAATATTGGTGGTTCTAACAGGTACTCTTTGATACTGTCGAACGCTTTCTGGCAATCTTCAGTCCATACAACCCCTTGATCTTTGCGGAGAAGCATGAAAATTGGCCCACAAGTAGCAGTCATCTGAGAGATAAATCTGGAGATATAGTTTAATCGTCCGAGAAATCCTCTTACTTGTTTTTCAGTCTTTGGTGCAGGCATCTCTTGAATAGCTCTGACTTTGTCGGGATCCACTTCAATACCTCTTTGGCTGACAATGAAACCCAAGAGTTTTCCAGATCTAACCCCAAAAGTACATTTGTTAGGATTCAAGCGAAGCTGATATTTCCTTAGTCGTTGAAACAACTTCAAAAGGTATTCACTATGTTCTTCTTCTGTGCTGGACTTGGCTATCATATCGTCCACATAAACTTCAATTTCTTTATGCATCATGTCATGAAAGAGGGTAGTCATCGCCCTTTGGTAAGTTGCGCCTGCATTCTTTAATCCAAACGGCATCACTTTGTAGCAAAAGGTACCCCATGGGGTGATGAAAGATGTCTTTTCCATGTCTTCAGGAGCCATCTTGATCTGATTATAACCGGAGAACCCGTCCATGAAGGAAAAGACGTTGAACTTAGCAGTGTTATCAACCAACATGTCGATATGTGGTAATGGAAAGTCATCTTTTGGACTGGCCTTGTTCAAGTCACGGTAGTCAACACACATTCTAACTTTTCCATCTTTCTTCGGAACTGGCACTATGTTGGCCAACCATTGAGGATACTCTGAGGTGACAAGAAAACCTGCGTCGAGCTGTTTCTGAACTTCCACTTTGATCTTGTTAGCCATATCAGGGTGAGTCCTTCGCAATTTCTGCTTAACCGGCGGACATTCTGGCTTCAATGGCAAGTAATGCTAAACAATATTGGTATCCAACCCAGGCATGTCTTGGTAGGACCAGGCAAACACGTCAACATATTCTTTGAGAAGGTCTGTCAACTTACTCTTGACATCAGCATCAAGCAGCGATCCAATGGTCACTTCTTTTTTGTCTTCTTCAGAACCCAAGTTGATCTTTTCTAAAGGCTCTTTGTGAGGCAGAATGGCTCTTTCCTCGTGCTTAAGTAATCGAGAGATCTCGTCCGGGATCTCCTCTTCTTCCTCTTCTTCGGCTTCGAACACAGGAAACTCAAAGTTGGGAGAGGGCATAGGGTTATTGCATTCAATGGGTTTATCAATAGTAAATCTGCACATGTGATTTATATTTATTTCAGAAAATTTATGAATGCAAGAGTGTATGCAGATTTTTTTTGAAAAAGTTTTTTTTATTTTTTTGGTTTTTTAGGATTACCATTTCCAGAAAAAAAAGCAAAAACAAAACATATAATGTAGGGAATTCAAAATGACACTTTATTTATGATTCACTTTTGAAACAAAGCCCTAAATACAAACTCATTTGTCTTGGGCAGGACAAAGAGGGAAACTTTTAAAACAAAGCCCTATACACAAAGTTATTTGGGCGGAACATTTAAAAGCAAAGCCCTATAAAACATCTCTCTGCTTTGGGCGAGGCAGGAGGTCAAAATAACAGCGAGGTGATTACTTTGAGCGGCGAACAACATTCAGAACGTCGACAGCCTTCCAGTAGCAACGAACTCCTCTGTGTATTATGTATTCAGGAAAATTCTCCCCAGAATTATCTTCAGTATTGACATTGACCGCTGGTCGAGCAGGATTTGAAGGTCCTGGTTTGTCAACCTTGTTCTTCGTAGAGTTGAAACGGTCTTCTTCTACTTCTTGAAGAGCATAAGACGAGTCACAATCTTCAGAATTTTCAGGATGTATTTCCCAGTCTTCAGGATGAAGAGACTCATTGTCAGCGACACTTTCCGAGTCAGTTGCGGGATCATCTTCCCCTTCATCTTCAAAAATGGCATTTATGTGATAATAACCATCTTCAGGATTATAAATCTTGGTAGATGCGTTGAAGCTGAAATCTTCAGTAATTTCAGGCTGCTGAGAAAATTGACAGGGCTGATGAGCCTCTTTTGGTTGACTATCATATTCAAAGGAATCTCCCCATCCAGTTGGTTGGATATCTTCAATCGCAATCTTGTAACTTTCAGGTGCAGTGTATTTCACCATATAATCAAATTTTCCACTTGGTTGTCCCAAGGTGTCCCAGATTTCTGCAGGAACAGGCTCAGTTTCTTTGCCTTTGGATTTCTCTGAAGGAGGATATGGTTCTTCCTGAGATATGTATCCCGAGTCATTGAGATAACATTTCCATTCTTCTTCAGGATCAGGTAGACCTTCTTCGATGCATTCTTCGATAAGGACATTAACCTCTTGAGGAATTGGGTTAAGGAACCCTCTACTAATGAATGTTTCTTTGATCGGGCGAAGGGTTTCATCCTTCTTGGTGCAGTTTGAGAACGTTGGTGAACATCCGAGTCCTGCTCTAGTTTCATTCTTGGTCGGGATCACAACTTGCCCCCAGCCAGTGGTAGTTCCATCTTTCACTACTTTTACCGCCTCTTTGTAAGAAGAGATCGATGCTTTCTTCTTGGAAGATTCGTCTTCTAAAGAGAGACCTTGGAACTGCGTTCCTTCCACATCATCAGCACTTATGAAAGAGAAATTGGATAAATGGCTCACCATCAAGGCTTGCTCTCCACTTATTGTTACCAATTTTCCATTTGTTACAAACTTTAACTTTTGATGGAGCGTAGAAGTTACTGCCCCTGCTTCATGGATCCATGGTCGTCCTAACAGACAGCTATAAGCAGCTTGAATGTCCATGACCTGGAAGGTGATTTGGAATGTATGTGGACCAATTGTCATGGGAAGGTTGACTTCGCCAATAACAGATTTTCGCGATCCATCAAATGCTTTGACAACTACACCACTGAACTTCATAGGCATTCCTTGGTAAGACAAGCGAGCAAGAGTCGTTTTTGGCATAACATTCAAGGAAGATCCGGTGTCTACCAGTACATTAGACAAAGAATCTGACTGACAGTTCATAGAAATGTGCAAAGCAAGATTGTGATTTCTTCCTTCCTTAGGGAGTTCTTCATCACAAAAGCTTAAATTGTTGCAAGCTGTTATGTTGGCTATTATCCCATCAAAGTGATCAACAGTCACATCATGATCGACAAAAGCTTGATCCAAGATCTTCATCAGGGCTTCTCTGTGGGCTTCTGAATTCAACAGCAATGAAAGTATTGAGATTTTTGAAGGAGTCTGCATAAGCTGATCCACAATCTTGTATTCACTTCTTTTGATAAGTTTCAAAATTTCATCAAAGTCAGGATTCACATTGGTTCCACTGGATTGACCTAAATCAATGTTTGTATTACTGACAGGAGTTTCCACAGGATTCCCTACTGGTGTATTGACAGGATTTTGCCCGGCAGCAGGAGTAACAGGCTGCTTTGGAGGTAGTGGAGTATACACACGTCCACTTCTTGTTACACGACTTACATCAGCAATGTTTACAACAGATGAGAGAGTAGGCAAAGGAACTTCTTGTCCATTCTTTATCATTGTTGCATTATAGTTGTATGGAACTGCCTTGTCAGAGTCATAAGGAACAGGTCCAGGTAGACAGATGATCAAAGGAGCAATAGGAACCTTCGGCTTGTTGTAAGTAACTTCCATGCGCTCAGGCATGTTGAAATGAGGAACGATGACGTTAACTGTAGGCATTTCCGAGTTGATATCTGAGACTAAAAGCTCATGCGGATAGCATCCTATCATGTTAACTTCATTTTCATCCCTATTTCTGTAGATCTCAATAGTACCATTATCTAGCAAAACTTGGAGATCTCTTCTCACAATCGAACACCCGTGAGGATCCACACAACATATTCTACAGGAACCGTATTGATGCTGGCGAAAACTCGGCCCTCGACAGAGAGTGGCGTGCATTTGTACCAAATCAGCTCTTGAGAAATTGATATTATAGACTCGGTATGGACCAGGACATCCGTACACCATGTTTACAACATGCCCTCCATGATTGGGCAGCGGATTTGCTTGCACATTAGGATTCAAATTTCTGAAAGAGAGGAGATTAGACCTAACCAACCTCTGAACTTCATGTTTCAAAGCTATGCAATGCTCAAGATCATGGCCAGGTTCTCCTTGATGATAAGGGCATGAGACCTCAGCTTTGTACCACCATGGGAGTTTCTCAGGTACTGGTGGTGGTGCTTTAGTTTGAACAAGACCTCTTTCAATCAAAGCAGGGTACAATTCTGTGTACGTCATTGGAATCAGATCGAACTGTGGAGCTCTTTGTACACGATTCTGATTATTGTTAAACTGCTGAACCTGTGGTCGAGGCTGTTGTTGTTGAAACTGAGGAGTGAATCCCGGATTTGGTGTTGTGTTAACGACTGGTGTGATAGAAGCAACCTGTCGCTGACGATTGACATTTCCTCTTGGCCTCCCTTGGGATACCATGTCAACACTTTGTTCTTTCTTCTTTTGGAAACCACTTCCGAACTTTTTGGTTCCACTTGAAGATCCACCTTCTTTAGTCAAACGTCCTGTTCGGACTCCTTCTTCTAGACGCATCCCCATGTTTACCATTTCGGTGAAATCACTTGGAGCACTAGCAATCATGCGTTCATAGTAAAACGGACTGAGAGTATTCAAGAAGATCTTTGTCATCTCTTTCTCTTTTAATGGTGGATTAATCTGAGCAGCAGTTTCTCTCCATCGTTGGGCATACTCTTTGAAAGCCTCATGGTCTTTCTGAGCCATGGATCGAAGCTGATCTCTGTCTGGAGCCATATCCGAGTTATACTTGTACTGTCGGACAAAGGCCTCACCTAGGTCATTGAATGTTCGAATATTGGTGCTATCCAAGCCTGTGTACCACTTCAGTGCGGCACCAGTCAAACTGTCTTGAAAGTAATGGATAAGCAACTGATGATTATCTGCATAAGTAGACATCTTTCTGGCATACATCACAAGATGGCTTTGTGGACAAGAACTACCTTTGTACTTTTCAAAGTCTGGGACCTTGAACTTAGCAGGTATTTGTACACTGGGAACCAAACATAGCTCCTGGGCATTCTTTCCAAACAAATCTTTTCCACGGATAGCTTTAACTTCCAACTGCATCTTGTTGAACTGTTCTTGGAGATCTTCCACAAGGTTACGCGGATTTGTGCTATCACCTTGATCATGATAAATCTCATTTCCATCATAAGGAACAGTGTGAACCGTAGGAGTCGGAACCGTCATAGTGGGTTGAGAAAGTGCCATAGTGACTTGAGAAAAAGTTACCCCCTGATTTGGAGTGAACTGTGAACTTTGTGCAGCAGGCGCTTCAGTTGTGGATGTTTGAACCCCAGAGAAATTATGACGGAAACCTGTACCAAAGCTGAAAGGCGGGCCCCAACCTTCTGGCATGGAGAAAGATGGAATACCGAATGCAACTGTAGAAAC